>NW_020955841.1:117920-141207 GCF_003031625.1 Empidonax traillii
CCCTCAGAAGCGCGGGGAGCAGGGGAGAGCACGGCTGAGCCGTCAGGGCAGGGGAGACAGGGATACTGCGGGCTTTCTGTGCCAAAGCAGGAAAGTTGGTTCTTTATGCTCAACTCGTCATTCTTACTTCACTACCAAAGTACCAGTTTCTTTTGATTTCTTTTCTTTTTAGAAACCTTTTCTTCTCAGAGTCAACGAATGCTGTAACTCTACTTAATTCTATATTTACTAATCAGGAGCTCAAAGAAAAAGTAGAGATTTGATCCACTGTTGCTCATAACTTTTAAGAGACATAGCTCTATAATTGCCACTTAGTTCTGCAACCAGTGGGACTTGGTTCTGGAGTATATCATCAGAATATATCTTCTGCTCCACTTCGATTTTCTGTGGAGTTCTTTCATAAGGAATTTGACTTTTGGTTATCTGTTTATGGAAAAAAAAAGGCTTTTACTCATGAATGGCAAGTGCATGTGAACAACATTATGCCTTCACACAGTAAAGAGCTACGTAACTTCTGAGGCAAATCTTTTTCTGACTTGTTTTGCCATTTTTTTTAATCACAATTATTTTTTTTTTAATTTGCTACGTAGAAATAGAAAACATTCTTTTAATATTTGATCAGAAATTATTTGCAGCTCAACCAAAGTCAATATATTGAAAATCAAATTGCAGTATCTCTACAGATAGCTTAGGGATAGAAACTCCAGGCTGTTGTAGATAAATATAAAACAGAGAATGGTTTACAGTGCCATAAGACTATGTTAAAGATATATTTATTATCCCTAACATTGTCTTTGCTGAAGGAGTCAGCTGGAGGACACATCTATAACACATTTGACTTCCAGCTAGATGTATTATTTATATGCAATTATACAAAATTTGATTTAACGTATTCTGTTATTATCAAGAATTTCGATAGTTTGAGCTGGACTTAGGCAGAAGTACTATGTTTTTGTACATTCTTTTTCTCAAATAATTCAGGAGTCTTCTCATCTGTTGCTGCAGTATACTTTTCCTCTTGTAAAAATAAAAACCCTCCCTTCAGCCAAGTCTGTATAACAAGTTTCTTTCTAATACTGCATGTTACTCCAATATTGTTCTTACAGTGTGCCCCTTCTCACACAAGCCACTCTAAGATTCTACTAAATCAAGTAATATGTGAAATGTTGTATTAAATATTAGTACTCTATTGTTATATAAAAGAGCAGCAAAATACCAAATTAGGAATTTTTCTGGTTTTCACCTGACACTATGGAAGCAGGTAGGTTGTTTGAGGGATCCTTGGTAGAGAGACCAATTTCCACATGGTTGTGATTATAATTAGAGCTTTATTATAAAATAAAAAAATTAACAATCATCATAACATTGTTATCTACAATTTCTAGCAGGTAGGACAGTTTATTGTTACACAGATTTTTTTTCAGCAATTAGCATAGCTTACAGCTTAAACAGAATTTGAGTAACTTTCTTATTTTCTAGAATTTTTTTTATTTACCTAGACATTTAAGTTACTTGGACCCTCTGCTGTTTGAGTCAAATTCTTAATGATCAGCATGCGGCACAATACTGTAATCTAGGCTCAGCCTTTAACTAAAAAAACTAAAATGTGAGCTACTCATTCCTTGGCGGAAGAAGATGATGATGGTGGAGACATCCCTGACCATCAGGAATTCACGGGTTTTGCCATCCAGCATCAGCTCCAGTCTAAGCTGTTAGGGCTGTTAGTGGACATGGGTTCTTAGACTTGCCTGTTCTGTATGTCCTGGTGACAATGCTGGTGGGCAAGCGGTCTTATTGCAATGTTGGAAAACGGGTAGAAAGAAGGGGGTGGGGTGGGTGTGTGCAGTGCACTTATGGATAGTGGATGTTTGCCTTATAAAATGATGTTTTCTATGCTAACCATATTTCCAGAGGGCACTGGTCACAGTGGGTTAGGGTGGTTCTTTGTCACACAGTGTTTGAAAAGAAGTTCAATAGTTTGTTATAACAGCCAGGCTTTATCTAGATTTTCCTTTTCAATTTATTATCTTTGCTAGAAATAATCTAATAACAGTTTAAAACACTTTTGTGATGAAATTTGACTGCAGGGATAATGAGTAAAACATTCACTCAGTTGATAACAAAATTACATTTACTTAATGGATGTAAACGTTCGCATTTTCTGACTTTAAATTTCTGAAGTGAATAAAGCTGTTCTATTTTTAATTATAAACAAATTTTGTTAATCCACTTGTACTTTAACTGCTGATCATCTGACATCTGTACTTAAGCATTCCTTTATGTTTGCATGAAATAGAGAAAAGTTTCCTTGTGTATTTTTGCATGATTTTGTGACTTCTTTCTCTCCGTAGGGAAGCTTTTATAGTTCCTAATTTTGTCTCATCTGCTATACCAAACATGCAAGAGGAAGGGTAGTTTTTAGTAGAGGTGTGCTCAGAAGGACAATATAGTCCACAACGGAGAAATAAATTTTTCAAGGACCACTGTGCCCAGCTATTCTGTCTTCCTTTGTTATGTTGTTGTTGCTGGTAGCTTCTGTTTGCCTAAAGCACATTTTTCAGGGTAACTTCAAGTCTTGACCTGAAGATCCCAGAAGATAAAAACATCCATCAGTTTTCACTGTTTTCTTTGGTAGTGTTATCTTCTGAACTCTTTCACTCTTATTTAAATGTGTTTAAAATGCCTTGCTTAAATTTGGCTAACCTTGATTTTCTCTCAGTGGTGCCTGCCCTTTCTCGCCCTGTGCTAATTTAAAGCACTCCTTAGTATCCTTCAGTATTTTCTTACCATGATATCACTTACATGGCAACGGATCATGTTCCGATTTACTTGTTACAGAGCTGTCATGTCCAATCAGCAGCAGTTTGATCGACATAATGTAGGAGCACATGATCATATTTCTGATGCATTAGTTACTGGATGTGCTGTGGTGTTTATACTGAATGTGTGGGTTTGTGGTGGATTTACGCCAGTGACAGGGGAACAGACATTACCTGATCTGACACAGAGTTAGAGTAGTGCAGACACATGATACTTCATTCAACACGAGGTTGGTCAGGATAAAATTACCTTTTCATAAATTTAGGAACAGGTTTAAACCAGCAAAATTAACTTGTCCTGCTTTTGGATGTGGTGTCAGGTAGCTACAACATTTTTTATTTGATCTGAGGTATCGTAAACTAGATTTATAATGACACTGAACCGCAGCAGAAGGCTTACAATGCAAGACATTTCTACCCCTCCCCTCAGTCCCTCAGATAATTTCTGTGTCATTTTAAGCTCTCTTCTTTTTTTATATCCGTTTTAAAATTAAGACATCAGTGTGATGCATAATACAGAGGTGGAGTTGTAGTAGCATGTCTAGAGACAACATTACTTTCCTGTTCCCCCATGCTTACTCCCATGTTTACAGGTTGGGAGAGAGCTTTTCAGCTTGGAGTCATGGTAGGATGCCCTGTATTTCCAGGCTACTTAGAACGCTCTGGAGCTGGTGTAACCAGGACTGTAACCAAGGTTACAATCTATCGCTCCTTAGGAGTTGTTTCTGTTTGTATCACTGTATTTCTTTGATTTTAAAGTAACTTTTCTACCTGGGCATACTGCTCTATAGTTTCGTCTCACACAGGTTGATATTCACCAGTTGTCTAGAATTTGTGCCATGTGCCAGCTTAATCAGTGGTAATTTTGTATTTATTGTCAGATTGTAGAGGAGTATGCTGGAGTGTTGTAATGATCACTCTAACCCTTTTCTGGAAACTCACTGGGTTAATGCTGATGGCTCCTCACTGACGAGGACTTTGGAGGACCTCTCTGCTTGCCCGGAGGAGCCCCATGGGCCAGGTCTGGCAGGTGCTGTGCCCCCACCCAGCCCACCGCTGACACAGAAAGGAGAGGATCATCTGAGTACTGACTGCAGGCCAAAGTGCCAACCCTCCCCTAGTGCTGCCCACAGAAAATTTGCTGCCCAAGAGGATGCAAGATGGAGGTGGATGAAGCCAGGAGACCTTGCCTCCATCCTGCCTTGTCCGGTGTCCTGTGGTGAACCGTGACAGCAGTACGCTTTCTGCCTTTCTCTGCCACCGCTAGGCAGCAGCCTCTCTCTTCGTGGCTTTCGTGAAGAACTGAAAGCGCGGGCGGCTGCTGCTGCTGCTGCTGAGGGGAGGAGATAGAAGGGAGAAATCTCCAATCCCACGCCCTGCTTGTTTGGCTGCCATCCTTAGCTAGCCAGTTCTTTGTGTCTCAATGTGCACTTGATTGCCGCAGCATGGTGTGAATGTAATGAAATTCAAATGCTCTTCGGTGCTGAAGATAACATCCTTAAATCTGAATTATCCAAAATCTGAAAAAAAAAAAAAAAAAAAAAAAAAAAAAAAAAAAAAAAAAAAAAAAAAAAAAAAAAAAAAAAAAAAAAAAAAAAAAAAAAAAAAAAAAAAAAAAAAGTAAATCTGAATTTATCACATCTATTCTAGTTAAACTCACAGCTTCTTCGTTTTGAGCAGGTAGATTCTGTGAGGGTAGGACCTCCCAAATTGATGGGGTGAGAAGGCAGAGAAAAGGAAAAAGAAAGAGAGAAAAGCAACAAATGCCAAGTCTACCATCTGTGTACACAATCTCAGTGGAAAGCTGGCCATGAGCTTAAAAGGATGAGTGGCATAAAATGTAAATACAGGAATACTTCTCATGATAAATGACTTACAAAGTATTTTGCTTTGAAATGTAGTTTGTAATACAGCCTTTCCTGCTGGAGGGCTTGTGCTAAGAAGATACCAGCTGAAGCCTTCAGGTGGCAGGGAGAAGCCCCTTTGCTGCATTTCCATTTTGCAGTCCAGCTTCAAAAAGCAAAGGTGGGAAAAAAAGATAGGGTGATGAGAGGAAGCCTTTGGAATCCAATTCCATATAAACCTTAATGCTACGTTCCTTCTAGCAGTGAGTAAGACAGTGGTGAGGGAGCAGAGGAGATGTCACCATTCTCAGTGGCAGCAGGAAAGGCTTTGTTTCACTGATTTACAAAGTTAATCCTGAAGATACTGGTATAAAAGGACACAGGGTGCCGGATTTAGCCCTACTGTGCTGCCCATAATAACTGAGGCACGAGCAATTAAAAGAGGCATTTCAGTTTCAAAGACTACCTAGAATCACATTAATTTATTTATTTATTTATTTATTTATTTTCTTCTCTTGCAACTTTGTTTTCAATCAACGCCATGATTCTTTACTGTGTTAGTATACAAACAAACCAAACTGCTGTTTTCATTTCTGAAGTGCACTGAGGTGAATCTGGAGGATGTTAAGTAGGCTGACCTTTGAGACGTAGCTGGATCCCCAAACTCCTTTGACTGAAGGTGATCCATTTAGTGTGCCTGTACTGGGTTTTCTGCAAATTGACATCTTTCTAAAATGATCAGGGAAAGCAGGCTTTCATGGCAAGAGAATGGAAAATGAACAGCATTTGAAAACAACATTTTTAAAGTGTTAAAACAATTTTTAGCACTTCTTTTGGCCAGTTATCCTCTCTCTGAAACTAAGTTGGGGGAAGAAAGACAGACTCTCCCTCTTCCTTTGCTCTGTACAATGCGACCCATTTAGTCCCTTTTTAAGCCTGCCTGCACTGCCTGGTTGGTCAGCAGGTGCCATGTTTACCTGGGCATGCTGGTCCTTTTTTCGTGTAGGTGGGCCTACTTGTGATCAGTAAGAACAGCAGCTCAAGCCTCCAGAGAAATGCAGATGGATGGAGGCTCCAAATGAGTAAGTCATTTATGAATTAATTTGCTCATAATTTTTAGAGGTATTCTGTATTAGTTCATACAATTTTAGTTACATTTTTTTAAAATATGAAGTGGATATATGGAAATTAGATTAAGTTTGAAGTGTATCTATATATTTCTAAGTGGTACTCTCTTTATTATAGGAATATGCAAGTGAATATGATCAGCCTATGTAATAACCACCAGATCCAATCCAGAGATTAATTTTTTTACCCATAGACACAGTTATTTTATCCTTTTATTTTACAAAGTCACCATCAGTAAGTGTCAATAACTAAAGACATTTTCATTGTGGGCCTCATGAAACCTTTATCACTAATCTCCCAGTATAAAACATGCAGGTATTTAGCAGGTAACAAATCTTGTTCTCTTTTCCTTCAACTTGATGCTTTGGAGTAAACCCTAACCAGATTCCTTTTGGTCTTCACCAGCTACTCAGTAATACATTTTCATCCTCTCCTGCTGTTTGAACTTGGCAGTAATTCAAGATCTGGTCGTGATATCCTTAACAGAGGCTGGCCATTTGCTCTGCCTCTTTCGTGCATTCCTTGCTCCCCACTCAACGAGTGTAACTGTGATTTATCCCAGTGTGTATCAGTAATGCTAATATGTGATTTCTGCTCTTACGTGAAAATATTAGATTCATTGCTATTTTCATCCAGGTTCCTCAAATTAATGTATTAATAGTCAACAAAAAACATCCCTTTATATGTTTTGCCTCATAACTATAAGATGCTCATGCACCCAGTGCTTCATGGAGTTTTTCATTTTGCAGTCTTCTCTAGCATTATGAAATACCTTCCAAATTCTGCTCTCGAAACAGAATACTGGCTGATTGCTTTCCTAACTATTAGCAAAATCATTCTATCTATGCATTCATTTCCCATTGGAAAGGGGGTTAACATTACAGAAACTGTTGGTTTTGCCCAGCCCAAATTGTACGCATGTGATTTTTCCTTTTCTCTCTTGGTCTGGAAGATTTTATGTAGAGATGAAACAAAGAGATAACTAAACTTATGACTTTGGTCTTTCTTCATTTCTTTTCAAGACAACAAGCCCGTTAACAGTATATTTCTATCTGACTCCAATTTGCCTGTGCTGTTTTGTCATTACGAGGCAGCTTTACAATCCTTTATGATTTGGTATTTGTACTTCAGATTTTTTTTCTCCCAGGTAGACATTACTGTGTGCCATGCTCCTGCTCTCCATTCTCCATCATATCCACTACTCCTACTGTGCAGCTAAGGCTGTAATTCCCAGTTGTTCAAGAAGGTTTTGTATGCTTGTGTGCTTCAGAGTATTACAGTTTACAATTCCAGAGACATTTGTTGTTTTGTGGTCAGATCACTGGCCTGAGGTCCATATCCAGAAAGTCTGTTCTGCCTTCCAGAAGTAAAGGGAAATGCCATACGCACAGAACAGGTCACAGAAGTTTTTCTAGTTTCATCTCTGCTACCTGGAGCAGGGCCATTAAATGCACTCAATTAGTACTCATGTTTGCTCTTCAAACTTCGCTGTCGCTGCTAAATACAAAAGGACTTGGTGGGTGCTCAGTCCCAGCTGCTCTTCAGGGAGCTTTTCAAACTGCAGACCCAGGGCAGAGACCCCAGTCCCAGTCCCAAGGCTGTCACTGAGGCTCGGGTAGGCTCCTCTGATCTCACCCGTGTAAGGTTTGAGGACACTGAGGAAGTTAAAACACTTGATATTCTATGAGTTTAAATCTTTTTTTTTGGAAGATACTTTCCGAGCTCCAAACCCCATCGAGCTTTGATAAGACTGACAAGGATGTAAAAATCTGGATTTGCATTATCAGATTCCTGCTGTTGATATTGGAAAAGTAGGATTATAAAGGGATATGCTAAGACAGACAGGGAAAAAGAATTAAATTATATACAGAAGTTTTTGTAAATGTAAATGTTTTTACTTGAAAATAATGCTGTTTTTACCAAACAAGCAAATTACTGGTTTTAATCATGGGATATCTGTAGTAGTCCCTTATTGGGGCTGCTCTTTTAAGTAGGAAATAAAAAGCAGGAGAAAAGTGTAAGGCTTATTCCATATGCACAGTGGGAAATTTGTTATGGACTTTGCTCTTTCAAGATCCACAAGTCTGTTTTTTTGATTTCTTATCATAAGAGAGGCAACCACTATGGGAGGAGGTAGCACTTTTTTACTGAGACAACAAAAAAATTTTGACAAAAGGAAACATTTTAATCAGCTACTTTATGTACTCAAAAGCTTATACAATTAGGCAATTTCCCAGTTTTGTGGAGCTCAGTTTAGAAAAAAACCCTATGAAATAACCTCTTAGTAGCACGATTATAAATCAGTGTCCATCACAGACACTGCACCTATTTCACTTGGTATAAGTTATATTCTTGTTATCTCCTTCAAAACTAAAGTAATTTTGTTCAAGAAAAATTATGATAAAGAAATGCTTTCAAACTATAAATTAAGAGACTATTCTTAAATTACACACCTTGGAGTGTCCTTCTCTCTCTAGAAATTGATTTATGTGTGGAAGGTGAATTGATCAGTAGGGTGGTCCTTACTGAATTTCGTCAAATAATTAATTGCATGTACATCTACACCCATTTGAATGTAAGAGCTGTGTTACTCTTTGATGGCCACACAGCTGACATTCTAATTATTTGTGCAGTATCTCAAAGATACAACAATAGCAATGAGATTATTTTGTAAAAAAAATCCCAACCAACCAATTAAAACTGGGTTTAAATAGCAGTGCAGGAAATGGAAAAAGTCAATGGACGAGAAGAAAAAATAGTATCTTTTCCTACAGGTCCAAATTTATTGAAGAGCCAGCTATATAAATATTCAATATATTATCAATTTTTTTATTATAAAATTATTTATTATATGTTATTATTTAATACTAATATATTAATATTGATTATTAATAAATAAAGAGCCAGCTGAGAACTTTTGAAACACCAGTTGCTACCATGTGATACCTAAGGATGGGCAGCAAGTGAGTCAAAATGTGACCTGCAATAACAGTGAAAAAAGGTCCCATTTGAAGGAAGTTGGGTTTGACCTCCTCCTTCCTAATTACTCTCTATAAACATGTAATATAAGTAGCAACACCCAAAGTCAACTTTTGCCATATATAAGATACCAATTTGCTTATAACAGTGTTAGAGTACACCAACATTTACCACGCTGGGAGACTGCCTCCCAGAAATGTCTTTGGAAAATGTTGCCTTTGTGTACTCTTTGCACTCTGCTGCAGTAGAGCAGGGAGCTCTTCAAGGTGCACAACACAGTGTCTGGTTAAGTTACTCCGGAACACACTTCATGCCTTTGGCAGACACCCACAGTTTAGCAACAGGAACAAAGTGAGTTTTCATAAATATCAAGTGATTATTTCTGAAGAAGAAAAGAGTAAGATACCTTTCTGAAATATATGCTTTGGCTGGCTAAGCCTTTGACACGCTACTGCTTAGATAAAACAACAAACAATCTCCTAATATTTGAGTACTGCTGCCCTTTAGATAATGTCAAATAGGAGAGGTAATCATGAAGCACTGCTGGATCTGCACATTTGTCATCACCATAATCCATCTAGTCATGTTGAACCTTGTCCTGTCCTCTAATCCTCATACAAATATAAATCTGGAACAAGTTTAATTAGGGTTTCAACTGTGACAGCTGGCCTGGCGCCAAGTTCATCAGAACCCCTCTCTCACCAAGATAGCTTCAAGTTCCCATTCCCAGGCAGTTCCTGGACACATAGAGTCCTCAGATTTTCTTCTCATTCCTGATAGATGTTTATCTGGCCTGATTGAGATTCCTAATACACGCCAGTGCTTCTCTGTCTCCCTAATGTCTAAGCTGCATTTTCTATACAGCTGTTTAGGCCTATTGCTTCTTATTGTGTTCCCAGTAGACAAAGAGAATGTTTTACTACTTTCTTCTTTGCAGCAACTTTTTGTACAGTTGTAGATTGTTATAATACCACTGGTTTTGTCTGAGCTATTTTAAAAAGTCCTCAGTCCTTCAGTCTTTCTATTTGTTGTATTTCCTAGACCACAGTTGTTTTTCTCTGGGCTGCTTCTGCTTTGTCTTCATCTTTTATAGAACACAATCCAAAGGAGAAAGATTACTTCAGGTGTCTCCAACAACATTCCCACTCTCACATTACATTTTAATATTTGCCTTTTTCCCAACAGCCTGACATCATTGGCTCATGCTTAGTTTGCCAGCTACCAGCACTCTCCCTATATGCAGCCTGTTTTCCAGCTTGTCTTTTACATTTGGTCTTAGCAAGTATAGTATTTTGCCATTGTCTTTATTGAATCAAATCTACTGTTTTAAAACTATCAAACCAGTACTGCAAGATCACTGAAAACTCTAGCCTTCACTCTTGGTGTGCTCAGCATCTTCCAGAGTTGTGTCAGCCACAAACATTGCAAATTTTTTTTTCCTTCCAGAGGAATAAAATTGATGAAAAAAAACCCTGGGTAGTACGAGAAAAATCTTTTGCAGAACCTCTCTCACAAGATCCTTCTATTTTGATAGTAAACAATATTTAACTATCCCTTGATATAGTTTTGCAATAGTTTTGCAGCCACTTAACATCCTCTAAACCAGAAAATCCCAAGTTATTTATAAGATTGACATGTGAGACAGTGTAAAAAATCTTACTAAGGTCAAGATATGGAACACCTTCTGCTCCTACCATCCCTCTTCTACAATACATCTACTTTATGTCAGTTCCTTCACTTAAAGAACCTACTTTGGGAAAACAGGATTACCTAAGCCAAGTATAGAAATGAGTCTTGTCTCCTGTTGTTGTAGACATATTCTCAGGATTCTGAGACAAAGAGTTGTTCCAAGTAGAAGTGTTTGGTTAGACAAAAAGTCCATCCTGCTGTGCATTCTGGACTCCAGTATCTTGGCTGTGCAGTGTCTGAGGAGAAGTTGTGAGTTTGCATGAGATGGTACTGATTTTGACAAGGATCTGTACAAGGGACATATTTCCTTTGCTCTGTTAGTTTCACCTTACCTTATTTGGTTATGAGAAAAGCATTTTAAAAACAAATCCCCATTTTTCCAATGAATATGCCCAGTTTGACAGGTGATGGTGAGAAAGATATTAACTTCTGCTTCATCTGGCACTTGCTTCAGTTGCTTTTTGCTATGGGCATTCAATCAGTTTTTCCCATCGTTTAGTTCAGCTCTCATTCTGATCTCCTTTCCACATTACCAACAAAGAGGAAAAAGTAGTGGCTAGCTAATAGCAAATAAAAAGAAAATAATATATTTAATTAAGGGTATATAAAACCTTTTTGGTGCTTATACACCAAAATGGTGTTTATACACCAAAATGGTGTTTTGGTGTTTATACACCAAAATGGAAACATTTGAGAAACAGATATACCAGCATAAATGTATACTGAGTGTAACTTGCTGAAGGATTGTGACATGCTGAGTCAGCTTGTTACTGCACCAAACCAAACAATTCTGTTGTTGGTGTCCCTTTAGAAGGGGGTTTGTTTCTATACCTGCAAAAACATCAGAAAAGATCAATGTTCTTTATGATTCAATAATTTTTTCCAGTGACAGGGAAGAATTCTCCTTTGTTGATTCTAACTGGACACTGGTAATCATTGGGAGATACTAGATTTTCTAGTGACATTTTCAGAAATAATGGAAGAAAACCAAGAGGAGTAGCAAAGTAATTTATAAACAAACTTGCAAAACACTTTTGTAGTCTGTCTACTGTTGTAGAGAATTTAGAAGGACAAAAATTTTTGCCTTGAAATTAATCTTACACAGTTCTTCTTTACTAAGTAAAACCAAATACCCATTTTTAGGCTCTATACCTTTCTTTTTCCTTCTTTTTTATCAACTACTTATATTTTATTAAATGTAGAACAGATAATATATGTATGCAATGTGATGAGGACTAAGATGTATCACTATCCTTCTAACTTTGCTAACTGCATAGCATGCTTAAAATTTATAGCAATCAATGAGGCATTACTGACCAGTGCAAGATAGACTGAATTGACTGAGTTGAGGTGTTTACAGTGTTGGAACTGAGCATTACACAGTTCAAATTCCTTAAATTTATCCCAAGTCAAATGCATCATGTTTTTTTTCAGCTATGATTGATAGTAAAATAGATGCAGCATTTTATTTTTAGCCTTTCCCGTCAGATACACATACTTTTGAAATTCTTTGTGTATTTTTTCCTCTAATCCCACTTTATTCAAATGTAGTGGTAAGCAACTGAGCTTTTCTGACCCATTGCCAAGGTTTCAACCTGAAGTCTGTATTTAACAGTGTGGCCACAAGTCAAGCACAGTTGCTGATTCACTTTGACTCTTCTGCAGATGTTGTCATCCATGGTGTCAGCCTTCCTGGCATAGCAAGTACCACTCTGGAGCTTCACCCATAAATGCTGGTGTTAAGCAGTTGCTAATCTATTCTAGGGATTTTACTCTATAAACTTTAACATGTTCGGTTGTGGAAAATGTTAGATGAGTCATGAGACATTAGGAAACCCTGAAGTTATCACACTGGATTAGAGCAGAAGTCCTTCATAGTCAGCATTCCCTTGGCAGAAGCCATTATCAGATCATTCAAAGCAAAGTGCCGCAGATGACGGTCAGTTGTCCAGGACAGCTGCTTCCTTCTGCCTCCAATAAATGGAATACAATTTATCCCCTGAAATATGAAGATTAATACTAATTTCAAACCTTTAGACTTTTTCTTCTTTTTAATAAAGGACTTGTATTTGTCTGTAACCTGTGGTTATTTTCCTTCTTCTCTCAGTCCTACCAAGCTCTTTAATTCAATGTTATTCTTGTATTACATTTAGCAGAAATTTCTTTTCATTCCATTCAAATTAATTTCCTGTCAGTGTCGCGAAAACTCTTGGCCACAGCTATTCAGCTCTCCTAAATAAATTACTTTCTAGTATTGGGTGTTATTTTTTATCTTGAATAAGATTGTTCTTATTAATATCCATTAAAAGTTCAGCAGCCCCCATGGTTCACTATGGCAATCTCTTCTATGCCTCTTTTCATTTTGCTACCGAATCCCACCACATTTCTGCTGCCTTTGCATTAAATCAGTGCTGCCCAGTCCTCCTCCTCTCCACTGTCCTTCTCAAGAACTCCTCAAACCCAAGCACAGTGCCATCTGTCTCAGGGTTTCCTCAGTCCTTCTCCCATCCCTTGATCAATGTGTGCTTCTATCTCTTGCCCAAGAAAAAGGAATCTGCTCCAGACAGAAGTCTTTATCTAACCCTGAACCTGCTACTAAGAGGCCACAAAGAAAGACTGTCCCTACAAACAGACTTCGGGTTGGATGAATTTCACAGGTGAACCACAAACATCTCAGAGGGGCTGCAGGGACTGTAGATTGAGTCAATTTTTTTAGACAGAATATTGGGATTTAATCCTGACATGAGAGGCTCACTGCTGTTTTATACAGCTGAAATGTCAGCTTTTCAGTAATATGTCTATCTTTCTTGTTCCTTAAATTGCAGTCATCAAAAGCCTGTCCAAAGATCTTTAGAGGAACATGGAAGTAATATGTTTTGTACGTTGCTTGAGAAGGAGAGCTCATTCCAACCTGTGTTAGTAATCCCTAGATACATAAATCAGCATGTTTAAAATAAAAGGGTAGTCCTCTCGCTCCCATCATTGTCACTGTTCAATGGGATTTAAAATGAGCTTACAAATCAGGCTAGGGACCGGGAAGATAACTGATTACAGTTATCTGATGGTTTCACACTGTCCCAGTGATGCAGGAATGGGGTCCAGGGTGGCTCCCTGTCCAGGCCAGGAAGGTGTGCCCTGCAGCTGGTGGTCACCTGCTGGCACACACAGCCACCACACACTCTCTGCATCAGCAGGCTCCACAGGCAGCTGTAGCTAGACATCAGCTGCAAAAAAAGAGCTCAGCTCCTGAACTTACAGCCTTCCTTACATCAGGAGATGACATACAAATGCATTACAGCATTTGAGATCAGCTGTCTATCCTGCACCTGCAGGAGGTACTGGGAGAGGCTTAATGGGCAGTCCAGCATTCCTGCTTGCCAGCATTGCTGGTGTGTTTGTCAGCTGGGCTGTAGCTCAGATTTTGTTCCTGAGGCTGTGCAGGAGCATGTCTCACAGTGCAGACCTTAACAAAAGGGACGTGGTCCACCCTACACGGTACAAATGGCTACTAATAAACTACTTTCTCTCCTTGTCTAAATATTCCTGGCTTGTTTACCTTCTCAGACTACAGCAGAATCCATAAGAGTAAGTGGGGAATAAAAAGGCAAAGCGTCTCAGGGTAGGACTTTTGAGGAGAGTAATAAAACAAGTGAGGAGGTTTTACTCAGTTTGTGATGCTGGAGCATCTGGAGACATCATGATAAAGGAGGGTTAAAATGGTTCATTTTACTTTTGAAAGTATTTTACAGTATTTTGTTTTACTTTCCCTTTGAATGGATACAAGATTACCTGCTGCTTGGAACTGACAATTGAAACAGTACATTTGTTTAAAACCAGTCTGGGATAACTGAAAATTTTTAATTGACTGATTGACCACAGGAAACAGGTGCCAGATTTTGTTCTGGTGTTTACTATACATGGAGAATAGACTTCACAGTCTTCTCCTCTGACTATTCCATAAGAAACAGTGCAACACAACTCAAAAATAGTAAAAGTTAAAAATTACCCGAGAGTGCAATTCACAAATAACCTCCAGGATTGGGCTCAAAAAGAGAAAGTATGTGCAGACCCTTCAGCAGTAGATGCCTTTGGAACATGTAATTTGACATCCATAACCCTCCAGAATAATTAGAGGCTTTGTACAAGGCATCACAGATACCCCAGGTAGAAGTCCATCATGTTTGTGAACAACCTGAGCCTTTGTCCAAGTGGTCAGGTATGCTGAGGGTGTCCACAGCTCTCTGGTACTGTGATTCCAGGGACAATCTATGGCAAAGACTCCTATGATGTTAATTGCTGCAAATAGAACTGGTTTGAGGTTGGTGTAATCTCCCCAGGTTTGGACAACAGCCTTTTCAACCTGCGCACAAGACAGAACAAAAGTAACTCCACTGTTTGATAGCAGGCAAGTCCTTTCTTTTCAGGTCTGATGGTAAATTTGTGTAAAGCAAATCAAACTTTTTTCTTATCACCTGAGGTACAGATATTTGTACAAATAAGAAAATGAAAGCTCCCCCTTAGGAAGGAGCTGCAGAAAAGGGTCTAAACAGGTGTCTGACTTAGAAAGGTCTTTGGTTGAGAATGTATCAATAAAGCGGTGAGAACTTGCAGACAATACCTAAGCAAAGAGTTTTCAGCGAGTGAGAAAAGGGACTGCGACCTGTGCCCTCAATGTAACAGGGTGTCTCATCTACCTACACGACCTCACTTAGTGACTCCATGGCAAGTGAGCTGCAAGGGCCCTGAAGGCATCACCCTGGCCAGGGCCTGGCTGCCTGCCCTCACTTGGGCCACCAACCCTCCTCATCTTTTGTACATCTGGGTGGGACAAGCAAGGAACCAGAGTGTGTGGAGCCCAGATTGTGTAGAAATGGTTCTCAGGCAACCATTCAGTATGTTGGTTCATTCTCACTGGGGATTCAGGGCAGACCCTGCTCTGCATTGTCCAGGGAGAGCTAAACAAATTCCTGCAGGGATTCAGAGCATTCCTGATCAGGAAGAGTCCACAAGTCTGTTCTGGAGCCTGGCCAGGGTTACAGGGGATGAGCCAGGGCATTCAGATAGTGCCCCAGCACGGGAAGGACACAGCTGGGTTATGGCCAGCACCAGTCTTCGAGGAGAAAGGCACCACATCATCCCTGCCTGCCATTGCAACCTTTCTGATTCCTAGCCCCTTGTTCATCCCAGTTAGATCCAGAAGAGGGCCTGGTGGCAGAGGGCTAGCTGGGCAGACACAGTAGGAAGCTGGTGATCCCCAGGCTTGTAGGCAGCCAAATGACAAGCTGCTGGAGGACTGAGAGCCGGCTCTTAATGGATTACGATAATATTTGTTAGAAAATTTCCTCCTGTGAAAAGAAGAGCAAACCTATAGTTTCCCTTAGTTTAAGTGAGAGTCTGGAACTTCCAAGAAGCTGGGCTAATACCTTGAGCAAGAAATTTCATGCAATATCAAATTATTTTCTCTTCAAAACCTGTTGTTCTAGAAAATAAATGATGGAGAAGAAAATGAATAATTCATTATTTACTCATTTAAAAAGAAGCTGTTGGCAATGGTTTAGTCAGATGCAGTGCCTTTGGCCAATAAAGATGATAAAGGAATAATGAACTAGTCATCGATACTGCACCAAAAGAAAAAGGTCGAATTTGTCATTGGACTAAATCCAAAAGGCTAGATTTGTTCTGTTGTTCTAAAATGATGGCCTTCAGTCCCCCTTTGATTTTCACACTGCAAAATAGCTCTGGCAGAGATGGAATGTTTAAGCCTATTAAATGTTCCCATTTTATCTCTTGCTTTTTCAAACCCCATGAGGAATAGTTTGTGTCCCCTCAAGTAGCCATGCAGTACCACCCAACAAGTGCTGTATTAAAATAACTACTTAGGGCATTGTTCCGATACAGGGAACTGAATCTGGCCTCCGGACTTACAGACCCACACAGATTTCCTTGGAGAATTTGTTCCACAACAAAGAATCTTGGATGAAATCCTGACTTGGATTGTCCAAACTGCTATGAGGCAGGATTACAGTGATGCCAGGATTTCAGTTCCCCAACAACAATAGAAAAAAGCTGGTATTCCTGGCTACCCTTCTGTTGTACTTATACCTTGCATGAAGGTTCTTTGTGTCCTGTGTCCACCACATCCATAGCAGACAGGCCTATGGCCAATTTTTGCCCTCCTGTTACTGCAGGATAAGTCACCTCAAGGCCCAAAACCTCTGTCCTGCAATAGTAGAATCAGGAAGCATCATGGAAACAATCAGCTTTGTTGGGAGCTGACAAAAACTTCTGTTTGCATCAGCTGTAAAAATTCAGAGACTCTTATGTGTAACTTAAATGTTACTTAAATGTTACTTAAATGTTACTTAAATGTAATGTTCTTTCAAAGGATAAAGCAATGCCAGTCCCTCTCAAACCTGCTATATAAATTCCCCTCCTAAACTCATTTGGCATCATTCCCTCTTCTATACAATTTGCTTTTTCCGAGCCTCTCTTTGCAAGTTTCACACTTTTTCTCCTAACTGTTTAGTTCAATTTGTCAGTATGACTTCAGCAGGCAGGTTGGGTTGCTAAATCTGGCCTCGCCTACTCAGAACTCCACCATCAGATTCTGAAGGGGCAAACCCAATGATTATTAGTAATATTGCTCCAAAGAGCATTCCTTTTCATACTGTAATAAATATGACAAATGTGATATCACTATCTGAAAAATATTTTCCAACTTCTTAGGTTTTACTGTATTTAGAAATATTTATCACTTCTGCATCACAACTGCCTTAATTGCTGGAAATGTGTTTTACCTTGCTTTGGAAAGCAATGAATACACTAATCTGTTGCTGCTTGTACTGTGCTCTGCTTACTCCCTTTCAGACATGCTCAGTATGAGTTAATCTAGATTTACTATGTTATGACATTTTATGCCTCAGCTTGCTTAAATTGATGTTGGCAACATGGGATGTGAATTACTTGTCAACAATGCTTATATACTAGTATGATGAGTAGCATCCAAAGCCCAAGAAGGCAAAAGAAAGAGTGTAGATTTTACCACTTACACTGATGATGTTTGAACATCACTGTGCCCACGTGCCTCCACAGCACCCTTCACCTGGTCCACCAGAGCTTTGTATCAAGGTCTTAAAATGAAAATGCTGTTAGTGGGCACAAATTCCTCATTTTCATCAACAAGGGAGAAGGAAAGTACAGAAACATTCCCAAAGTTTCAGTGAATATGGATGAGCTTTCTAACTTCCCAGCTTGTGTGTAGTCCTGAAGGACAGGAAAAGATAACAGAAAACATTTCATGTTCCCATTAATTGCTGATCTTATACTGTTATAGTTGTTTTCATTTTTTTAATATTTATTGACTTATTTTCTATTTTGTGTTTTGTTCAAGTTTTTTTCCCTAACACAGAGAAATTGCAAATACAATGTTATCACGAGCAATATGCTGACTTTTTTTTCTTATCTACCTTAGGACATTTATTTATCCTTTCTTCACTAGAGGCAGACCTTTCCCACTGCAATTGCTTTTCTTTGGCATGTTATTCTGTATCTATAATGGCTTCCTCCAGGGGTACTACCTGATTTACTGTGCTGAATATCCGAACGACTGGTGCACCGACATCAGATTTACATCAGGTAATTACAGCTCCAGGATTACCAAGATCTAATCTCCAAGCAATTTGTAAGCATTTTGAATTATGTTCTAATCTTTACTGAACATGTGAGTCAAATCTGTTGTGGTGGAAATCAGCCTAAGACCTGCCTGCTGGCCCAGATAAAACAAACAAATGTGCAGTGACTTTTTTTTGCTGCTAGCCAGCCACCTTATAAGATGTACGATGTTGTGCATTAGTCTCAAATCACAAGTCATCTTTTACTGACACCACTCCAGAGCCTTCTGCTGCTATGGGCTGTGGAGATGCAATCTCAGGTCCCAGGTGCACAGGGATGTACCCTTGCTCAGCCAGAAGTGTCCACCCAGAAGTGGTTGTGTGTGAGTGCAAGCTGTGACTTTCTCTTCCCTGCCGGGGAGCTTTGCACTTGATACAGCTATTCTGACTGAGAGAGAAAAGAAGGGCAAAACCCCAGCATGAATGAGGCTTTAAGGACAAAGGGCTCTTTTTCTCATGGGAGGCACAGGGGAAGATTAGAGATCACGCACAGTCTGGTTATATGTTAATACAATTCCTTTATATTTTGTAACTTAATAGCTTAGCTGAATTTCCCCCTGTAAAATCCCTCAGAGAGTAACTGAACAAGAGTAGGTAGGTGGCATTACAGATTTGGTGCTGCACAAAGGGTGTTTTTTAAATGTAAGCATAGCAATGAAGATTAACGTGGGGCTCTGAGGAAACATTTTGGATATGGTAAGTTCAAACTAACCAAGGTACTTTCTGTACCCCATTTCAGACTGTGGACACAAATTTTTGGACAGCATGTATTAAAAATTCTGGACATTGTTTAGTAAGAGCTCCCACACCCAATAAAGGAAACATCACATCACTTAATTTTCATGATAAATAAAAATCATATATTTAATGGTGGGGGGAGGGAAGAAAATCAGTGCCAGTAGTACTTGAAATATTAAATAGAAAACAAACAGTATATTCTTCCTCTATAGACTCTGTTGCTACTGGAAGTGTTGAGGTTTTATCAGCATTTAGTTTTCCCCTATACTTCATAGCACACATGCCACCTCTATTGCTTTCCTCACTTTCCAGTCATTGTCAGAGGTGGTTTTCTCAGCGTCTAATGTAGCATGAAATGTAGGGCAGGTCACCTGCAGAGTTTCTCAATCAAATGTCTCTAGTTTTTCAGCTAAATGGAATATGCTTAATGGATCACTCTGGCCAGAAACTGTCAGCATCCTTCAGGGAGTACCTGCTCTTTGTGCACACCCATAGCTCTGTCCAAGCAGCCTCACTGGCAGCAGACTGGGATGCTGAGATACAGGTTCTCTTCCTGGTTACAGGGGTGTGCTGGATAAGTTTGTGACTCCGTACTCCTCTTCCCCAGCAGTAAAATGAGAGTATTGGTACTGGCCTACAGCTCAGTGGTTACTCTGCAGCGATGTCCACATCCGTGGCTGGTTGGCATCAGCCAGTTAGTGTCGGTTGGGTACTTTGTATCTCCCCTTGAACGTTCAATAAAGAGTGACAATGCCCACCTGGGAAGTCCTGCTTTCTCTCATAGTAGCTGTAAGTGCTCTGGTGTCATCAGTCATCTATGCTTCTCATGTTCAGTGGCCTCCTTGGTAGCAGCACATCTTTTGACTTGAGAAAGAATCCCCCCACTTCATGTTAGGACCCTTATCTGCCTGCTGCAAAGTTAAGCCTCCTGTATGTGCTTGAGTAGGAATGACTAAACAGAGCTGTCCTTCTAATCCATTTCTTGTTTATTCCTTAGGCCTCCTCTTATTTCTGCTGGGAATGGGAATCAACATTCACAGTGACCTCCTGCTGCGCCAGCTGAGGAAACCTGGAGAAGTCACTTACAAGATTCCTCAAGGTATATCCTTGTCCCCCATATCCTTGAAGAAAGTAGGGCATCAGGATAATGTTTTCTGACTGAATTCATTGGAAAGCTACAGTAGTGGCAGAGGTGCTGGTATCACACAGGTACTCAGTTCAGGTGCCCCTCTAAGCTGCAGGGACCAGCATGAGCTGGCTGCAGACAGTCCAAGGGAAGCAGCAAGACTATCTGGAAAATATGAGCTGTGAGGACACGTTTTTGGAAGTGGGCTGGGTAATTTAAAGATGATTGAAGTGGGAAACAGGAAGAGGATTTTAGCTCTGTGAAAGACAGCTGTAAAGATGGAAATACGCCTTTTCCATGTCCAAGAAGAAGAAGTAGCAGACTTCTTACTCTGCAAAAGGGAGATTCAAAGTGTTAACTTTAGGGGGGAAAAATAACACCAAGTATGCAAGGTGCTGAATTGCCTTTCCTAGGAAATGTAGAGCAATATGGATGGGGATCCAAGAATTTCTTGTTTTTGGTGTTGACTCCTTCTGCTGCCTTGTTATGGATGGTAATACCTCTCCCCCAGAGTTTCTCACCTCCAATACTTACCTGCCTCTTGTAAATGTTGTGAAAAACTGAGATCCAGATTTCGTGTTCCCCAAAGGCAGTGAATTTGCAGAATATTTTTAGGACATGAAAAGAATTGACTAATGTTAATAATTTTAATTTAAATCTAATAATGGGCTTTCTTGAGCTATTTGCCAAATGAAAATAAATGATTGTGTAAGTGCTGGAAAGCTCTGGGTGAGAATTACCTTTGATTCTTTGATTCTTGTATTTATACAAGAGTCCTGTACAAAATACCCATTTGGCATGGTTCCACTGGCTTCAAGGAAGTGGGTTTGGATTGCTGTTATGGACCTCGAATAAGAAAGGGAGAGTATTCTGCTGTTGATTTTATGGGAAATAATTCTCCATGGAGATGACTGTAAGAATTAAATATTTTGTCTGTTGATGCAGGGGGACTGTTCACCTATGTTTCTGGAGCCAACTACTTTGGAGAAATTGTGGAATGGTTTGGTTTTGCCATAGCAACCTGGTCCCTCCCAGCCTTCGCCTTTGCCTTTTTCACTCTTTGCTGCATTGGGCCACGTGCTTATCACCACCACAGGTATCAAAGCGTTCCTTGCTGTAGGCTGCTGTTTACACTTAGAGTGTAGGTTTGCAAAATGCCAGAGAGGAAGCAGAGCCAGGATTCAGCATAAAACTGAAATGTAATGCTATGTACAGGAAGCGTATTGGCCTATTTGTGACTGGGTGGAGCCTCTGTTGGATGGGCCAGAGAGTCATTTAATCCCACATGAGTTGCATCACTGCTTCTGCCATGTTAAAGCCCCTTTTTACTGAGCCTCGTAAATGTGAGCCTTTCCTAAGGGTTCTCTTGCAACCTCTGCAGTCCTTTGGAGTAGATACAGTCCCCTGCTCTGAATTCCTAAAGTTTCTACTTCAGGTCTGTTAGAACCTTAGCAGCATTACCAACTTTCACTTAACTTAAATAAACTGGTGGAACGCTCTTTTGTGGAGTAGCACACCAAAATAACACAGCGAGTCAGTTTGGAGGAGTTTTAAGTTTCCTCAGCTCAGATGGATTAAAACTGTGCAGTTTCCCTGTATGTATGCAGGTTCACTCTCTTGCTTATTTTCTTTCAGGTACTATCTCAAGACATTTACGGACTATCCAAAATCAAGGAAAGCCTTGATTCCTTTCGTTTTTTAATGATTGAAATATGGACTCTTTTTTTGGTTTTTATAGGATTTTTTTTTTTTGAGTTCCTAGTTTTAATGTTAGGTCTGACTACAATTGTACAAGTGACAATCTGGGGGTGCAACAGAAAAGAAGGTAATTTGGAATGAAAAGTCTTGTGGTTTTACCCTTTTTTGGTTGTGGTTTTGTTTTTTTTTTTTTTACCCTTTCTACCCCATCTGCAGGGTAAATTGCAGATACTTGTGGGCACAGGGACTCCTCAAACAACATAATTGCTTGTCAGTGGAGTTCTACGAAAAATGAATATACAGCTACGCTGACATCAGAGAAAACGCACTGGCTAAGTATTGATGAAGAAAAGTAGAACATAAACCCATTACTTTGGAGCAAGTCTTCAGCAGCCACTCCGGTTTATAGCACTTCTGCAACTGCTTCTTCCTGCCTCCATGCTGCAGTACACGTGTCCTTGCTCTGCTGGCAGTGCCCTATATGTTGCCACACTTTAAACCAGAGTAGGGGTCTCATTTGCCCCCAGAATTACTCAGCCCGTTATTCTTCATCTAAAAGCCAGCTTAGCTCCCAGAAACATAATGTTACAAGAGAGTATTTGTGCTGGCACCAGGCTGGGAGCAGTGTGCCATGGCACAGAGGTGATGTTAAGTACACAGAGATGGAAGCTGGCACTCACAAGCACAATGTCTGTGTTCCCTCCTTAAGCAATACTCTCCTCACTGTCAGATGATTAATCTTCAGACACCAGGGTTTGTTTTTTCAAATGTACTTTGTTATAGCAATTGCAGCTCCATTAGGATTTCTTTTTCTCTTGCAAATCCGGATCCCTTCTCAGAATAAAAATTTTTCCACTCAAAACCACTCAGTTGTTGTTCATAAAAAGACTTGAGATGGTGATGTATGACAAAAATGGCAACAAATAAGAAGCCTTGTGTTAAAGAAAATGTTCTCTGACACTGGCAGTACATTTCGTCTATGGAAAACGTTTTCAGATACTCTTATTAGGAAATGATGCAGAGATATTACTGAATTTTCACAAAAGCACAAAATGTCTCTCTTAATTTCAGAATACAGTCAGGAATATTAAAAAAAAAAAGTCATTAACCCTTTTAGGAAGAGATGTCCTCGTGGATGATTTTAGTTACCCTTCAGAGCATAAAATCCTGCTAAGAATTATGCTGAGTAGCTGAAAATAAAAAAGACCAGACTGCACACATGAAACATACTACCTGCTGCTGGAGTAACCTGATTGATTGTATGCCATTTCCTCCAAAACACAATAAAATTTATGTAAAACACAGAGCTGTGCTAGCCTATGACTTAACTGTTTGCAGAAACGAGTCTCTGCAATATTGCTTACCAAACCTGCTCACACTGTCTTCCTCCTTCTGGGCAAACCCTCCCTTCTTTGCTCATATTATTAATTATCTCCATTTCCACAGAGTGGAGTAGCCAGCTGAGGGTGAGAGCCATTGCACAGTCTCTCTACAGCCCACCAGAGAACTGGAGCCTTTGCCATGTGTAGGCAAAGGGAATGGAGGGACAAAATAAGGCACAAGCAGCCTTGTTGTTGCGTGGGATGAGAGTTCCAC
>NW_020955841.1:141376-143767 GCF_003031625.1 Empidonax traillii
CATATTATTAATTATCTCCATTTCCACAGAGTGGAGTAGCCAGCTGAGGGTGAGAGCCATTGCACAGTCTCTCTACAGCCCACCAGAGAACTGGAGCCTTTGCCATGTGTAGGCAAAGGGAATGGAGGGACAAAATAAGGCACAAGCAGCCTTGTTGTTGCGTGGGATGAGAGTTCCACATTAGCACCATAACTGTATTTTCCGTTGGTTTCCTCATTTAAAGCAAGGCTGGAGGCATCAAGGATACCAGTTTGGAGGGAATGGCCTCTTCCCAAGGGAAAGAACATTGAGTGTGAGCAGCAGCCGTGCTCCCCAGAGCTCCCTGTGTCAGCATCTCCTCCTTGACTCTTCCTCCTTGCAATTTTTACCTCCAAAGCCTTGCAAATTATGAGAGAGCAAATAGTCCATGAATGCCAGTGTTCCTAGCTGCTCTCTTCTCCATCTACTTCTAAGCCAGGGGGAGAGCAGGGACCAAGCTCTTTCTCACCCTTTGGACCAGAACGGGACTTGTGCAAACTCCTCTGTCCTTCCCAACTGCTCCTCACATCCAAACAGGACTATTCCCTGCATTTATTTTGGTTTGCTTAATATGTGCAACAGAGGGAACGTTATTGCCACTGTAAGTCCCAGATATCCACTGCAAGTCCCAGATATCCACTGCAAAGAGTCGGGAATCAGGATGGGAGAACTGATGCTGACTCAAGGTGGGAGATAGCCTGCCTGCAGTCTAGGAGGATCCACAGCCTGGCACCCCTACACTGGCTGAGCACAGGGTGCCTTGAGGTGGTGGATGCCTTGGGGCAACAACCCCATCCTCTCTGTCATGGGTCTCAGACATGTTATGTGAAAAAGGGTTGCAGGCAGGAAAGGAGCACAACTTTCTACTGCCCTCTCCTATGGCATTTTTGGAGAGCAGGAGCAGCACACATGTGCCTTAAACCCCAATGATTAACCTGAATGTGGTTAATCATGACGGAGAGGAGACACAGGTTCTCCTCATGTCGAGTTCCCTTGTGGGGCTGGTGGCAGCTGCCCTCCCTGCAGGGACACCAGCGTGTCCCACTGTGCACAGGAATGCACCAGGGCAGCACACCTGGCACCACAATGCTCCTGAGAAATTTCTTTCATTATCCTTTACTTCTGTAAGAAAAAACACATTCCCCTTGTCTGCAGGAGAAAAAAAAAAGCAGCAGACATTTTCATATCCCTCTGCTCAAGCCTCCGGAGGATATGTACACATATGATTTCAGAGATGACTGTAAATTGTTTTGTAAAGTAGCACTTCTCTGACTTTCTTTGCAATGTTCTTTTGTTCTGCCTAAAACAAACATGTCCTCTGCTGGTAAGTGTTTAAAATAATAGCTTGTTCCTTTTCTCCCCCTTTTGCAATGCCGTTTTTCTGTTTGGTTTCCTCCCATCATTCACATTTTAGTTTTCATTTCACATTTTAGTTTTAGTACCTTCGAGGAACATTCACGTTTGGGTGCTGTTCGCCTGGAGAGAGTCTTCCCTGGAACAGCTCTGAGTGCCACTGCTCTGCTAGAAAGACCTCTCTTATGGAAAGCTGATTACCCAGGCTTCATCCCTGCAGGCAGTCTGCTGGGAAAATGCACCCTTTATGCCCAGGACTCTTGTTAATTTAATTAATTTTGTATTGTTTGAGTGCTTTTTTCAAAAGCTGACTTTCTACAAACATGCACTATACAGCTGTGGTAATACACAAATGGCTTAATCATGCATCTGACAGTTTATTCTGCAGAACGTGCTTTCTGCACCTAAGTGATCAGATAGACCACTTACGGATACCAGAATTTAGATACCTAATCTCTTCTGACAACCAAACCCAGAATTAAATGGTGTTCACTGAGAGCCAAAGAGGAGAACAATGGCACTTGCCAGCCCTCATTCCCATCTCAGCGTGCCACACACACTTCAGCCTTCGCCTGGCTTTAGTCCATGCTCCAGATGACAGGTCACTCAAGACAATAGAAACCGGCTCTGGACAAAATAGGGCATTTGTAGTTGTTGTTTCACATATTTTACATAATACATTTACACAAAAGGCAACACCCACCTGCTCCCCTCAACCCCCTTTTTGGCCCTTGAGTGACTGTCTTGACTGGCCCTTGAGTGACTCCTTGAGGACAAGCACTCATCTGGGAGCTGCACTCCTGCTTCCATTACGCTCCTGGACTACAGAGTCTCTTTTCGCTTGGCCAGAAGCTCTGAATGTTTCTACAGAAATGTCAAACCATGGAGTGTCCAGAAACCATAAATACTGAGGGACTCTCTGTAAGTAGGCAGGGTGCTCTAATGGCTTAGGCTCGAGAATATCTCTTTTGTATTCTTGATTGCGTCACTGATTTACTGACAAACTCTGTCTAGTTATTC
>NW_020955841.1:144530-166826 GCF_003031625.1 Empidonax traillii
CTTTCCCCCTTTCCCCCTTCCTCCTTGCTTTTCCTATTGTTTGTCTCTGGAAATGGTCTTAAAAGCCAGGATTTGTCTTCATAGCACTTGACAAAGCAGTCCTAAACTCAGTTGAGACCTGTGGTTGCAGATACAACACAAATAAGGTACAGTTTATTGCATATTCTTGGAAGACTGAGTCATTATAATATTGGAAAATATTGTAAAGCCATAAGAGATCCAAAGACACCAAAATGTAGGAGATATTTCTGTGGTATTTCATCACAGAAAAAGGCTTCTATGTCTCACCTACTCAACTTTATGATGGTCTGCTGACAGTAGAAGGATTGCCTGCTTATATTTGATTTGCTTGTCCAATTAACAAAATCCTTTTCAATGCAAATCATCACAGGGTCTTATTTAAATCCAAGCATAGTCCTGCAAGCATCATGTCCTCTCTTCTGCTGCCTCTGAGGTCCTCCTAAACTAGTCTAATTTCTCAGAGCAGGCATTACTAGAGATGTCTCCTGTCAGACTCAAACCCTGCTGTCCCTGTGCGGGTAATGTGATCTGGGAAACACAAGGATTTGATACTAATTCAGGGCCAGGGCCTGCCAGTTCCTCATGAGTAGTATCATAATCTGTGAGTAAAGGCATTGAGGGCCACTGAGCTGCTCAGAAATATGCCATTGTTCCCTACAAAAAGAGGTGGCAAGTTTGATATCTGAAGGAGCAAAGTTGGTGCCTAATCAAGTAGTGCCTAATAGTAACACCAGGAAATGTAAAGGGAGACATTCGGATCTGGCTCTGGTCTCTGTTACCACAAGTTACAACTGCTTTTCTAACCAACCTGTATGTAGTGCTCTAAGTCTATAAGGTAAAAGAAAAAGGCACAGTTTTCAGAAGTTCATTATCACGGAATCACAGAATGGTTTGGCTTGGAAGGGACCTTAAAGATCATCCAGTTCCAATCCCCCGGCCACGGGCAGGGACACCTTCCACTAGACTAGATTGTTCAGTTTACTTCCTTTGCATATTGAGAAGAGGACAAGACTAATCTTAACTGATCCAGTGCTTGGAATAATTGGAGCACCATGCCTTTTCAGTGCTGAGGCATCTCCCCTCCAGCAGAGTGAGTGGAGACACTGGCTCCTCCAGGCAGTGGCTCAAAACCAACAACCAGGCTGGAAGGCTACAATACACATAGGAGACAAAGATGGTAGAAGTACATCCCAGTAAGCCCTCATCCATGCATGTAATGGCATATGCATTGCCTATGACCAGGTGTGTTTTTGTTCTTTGACCAGCAGTGTCGTTCCCAGAAACCGAGTTATCCTACTTGAACACTTCTCATATCAGCTCTGGTATCACAGGCACCTGTCAGGTTGCTTTCCAGTCTACTTGCCTACCTTTCCCAAGTTTGCCATGTGAGATTACACATAATATTGTCACAGCCACACTTCCCTACTACACCAACCCTACGTCTGTTCAGGTTGAATTTGCCCCCATTTTGCAGTGTTGTTGCCACGAGGATAGGCCTTTCCCTGTATGGAGATATGTTGCATTTTTTTGCTGCTTGGTAAAAGATGAGGAGACTTCCAAGGGGTTCATTTTAATGAGTTCACAGTAGCCTTGTCTGGGCCTGAACCGAGTTTGAGTGGGGTGGGTTCGCCCTGCCTGTCCAAGTGGTAAGAGGGGGAGCAGCTCCGCGAGCCCGCAGTGCCCCCATTCTGTTCCCACCAGACCTGGTCATGGGCTTCCCATGCCAGTAGGGCACTGGGTATCACAACTGTGAAGGGTAACTCAGCTTTCCGGCAACCCTGGGAGAGTTCTCTTCTGCATCCTCATCTTTTTCATCCTCAGCCCCACTGGTAGGGGGCTGCCACACCTTGGGATATTACATCACAGCAAAGCCCTCCTCACCCAGCCGTCAGGCACATATGCGCACATACACAGCTCTGAGTGAATTTGTTTTCTGTGATGGAAACTTCTGAACTGACTCTCTGACTCTCCCTGGCAAGAGAGCAACTTGCAGATGATTTGGAAATCTGCCTCTGCCAAAATAGTATCTCTGCCATTTGACCAGAAAATCAGTGTTTCAGATCACAGGAACACAAACCCCGTCCTTTCACCAGTTACAAACTTGGAAGACATTGAAGGAGAGGAAACCAATAAAATTATGTTCATGGTGGATTTCTAAAGATGTGGGAAGCTGGCTCTGGCAGGCCTACAGGCAATTTTAAAATACCAGCAAACATCACTCTTGTCATAAAAAGCTGGAATTAAAGTGCATTTGCATCAATGGAGTCCCCTGATCTAAATCCTCTCTTTCCTCTCCTGGTAATGTATATCTGGCACTCTGGTGGTAAATAGGAAAACGTGTATTTCAGCACTGAATGTACTAATCCTGCCTTCTACACAGTGGGGTGAAACTTTACCCTCATGCACCCTGGCAGCTTTGCACACAGAGAAATGTTTCTGGGGGTGCTCACTGAGCTATGCCAGGCAGTCCTCTTACATGTGATACAACTTTGGCTTCACAGCCAGCAAGCCAGAGACTGAGCCCAAGGGGTTACAAGCCTCTCTGTAGATAAAGTCATCAACAGGGACCATAACAAAACCGAGACGAACACCGTAGAGCTGCGTAGTAACATTGGGCTGAACTCGAGCTTGGCAACCGGCACTTTGCAGAATGTCAAATGGTGAAATTACCCCTGACTTCAGCAAGGCTTTGGTTCCACATGTGTTTTCTCTGTTCAGATGTACTAGTGGCCTGTAGCCAGCGATTTTCAGCACTGTTCCTACCCAGCATGTGTTAACTCTGGCAACTCAGGCAAGCTTCTTTTCATAAACAATATTGCTGTTTTCCCTCATTTCTGACTGAGATATTCTTTCACAGGCATTTCAGAATTTCTCTTTTCCCTAGGTCTTGGGCACTCCGGTGGTTTGGACTTGGCCTTAAACAATGACAGGCACTTAAACATTACCTACAAGGAGGAGTAGGATAGACTGAGTTTGTACACCTGTGCCTTTCCTTTCTTTTTCTTATCACAGTAATGCTTTCCAGTCTGGTTTAGCCACCAGCTCAAGCAGAGACTGCCACTCCTGCAGCCCAGCCGAGAGCATCTGCCCTTCTGGGGATGAACAGCTCTTCCCCAGCATCTCATGATGGCAAAACTTTGCACCATTTCATTAACTTACAGTTTGCTTGGTATTTTTTCCTGTTCTTGGGCCAAGAACAACCTCCTCCAAGAGTTTCTTCTCCTTCAGTCCTGTCTTTTGATATGTTTGGTATGTTGTTTGGGTCTGTGCCAGCAAGTCCAAACACCCTTCAGACCCCACCTGAGCTGAAAGTCCCTGAGCTGTGTCTTGGCTCTGTGTGGGTCAATGCCGTGTCATCTCTTTCTTTTCCTCTGCTCTTTTTAAAATGGATCACAGCATTTGAGGTACCAGGCTCTCTGGGATGCTGCAGTTGGGATTTTACCTCTCCAGGAGATGCAAGCCTGTATCCTGCGTACTTCCATTATGCACCTACCCAGCATGCAGCCTACAATCTCAGGTGGCAAATAGAAGCCAGTAGAGGAAAGAAAGTGGAGTTTCCTGTCCTAAAAGCAAGTGAAATCAGAAGAGATTAGAAAAGAGCTGAATTTTCATCCTTCAGTGTGCCATGGAGGAGATGAACATAGGGGCAACTTCCTTGTACCCCCTGGGAGGGACAAAAGGGTCAGGTTCTAGGGCAGGGAGTCTGTGGCAGGACTGGCTTGCTTGGGAGGCCAGGCCAGGACAGATGAGGAGTTCCATATAAGGTTCAGTGATAGTAAGGAACAGAAAAGCTACGTGCACGTGGCTAGGAAGGTCACTGGGAACTTTGGGGAAAAGTTCAGGATGGCATGAAGGCAAGAGCAGGGCCAGTGCTCTCTGCCCAGACAAGTCAACCCCAGTCTTAGCTCTTCCGGCTAAGGACGAAGTACCACCTCTAACTTCTGATCTGATGAATATCAGTGGACAGGTCTGCATGTTCAGGGTGTCATCCTTGCTCTGAGCATGGTGTTATGTTTCCTGAAGGAGGGTGATGCTAGCAGTTGACGGTGGGCTGTGAATCCCTTGGGACTCTGTTGATTGACCAGGGCTCTGTTTAGACCAGGTCTACCTCTGACTTATTTCAGACTACATGAATGGGTCCTGGTTAGAAAGGCTACCATGAAAAAGTTTAGTAATGGGTTTCCTTTATAAGATAAGGTGGGCTCTGATGCTGCCTCAAATGTACCCATTTGTGCAATCCAGACATCTGCATGATGTCTGGATATTCTTGTAATCCAGACATCACCTGGTTATATCCAGCTAATTGTTATCATTAATTTGCAACCAATATTCAGTGAAACTGATCCACAGTTTCTGGTTAAGCCTTGGCTTTGTGTTATTCCAACACATCCTTGAGCTGAGGAAGGTAACAGAAGCAATGATATATTATCTCATGTGGAATGGCGAAAGCAAAGCTGTTTTGGGCCTGCTCCTCTCTGAGGAGCAAGGAGTGAAGAAGGCAGGTGGCTGGAGGAGCAGCTCATCCATAATACGTTACCTGAGTTGAGCCAGGTGCTGCATGTCACCTGCTCATGGTGCTGGGTTTGAAACCTTTTGGTTTACTGTATTTTACTCAATATTTAATCCTTCACTGGAATGATTTCACAATCATACCGAAGTGTGTTTTGATGATGTTTTTGTCCCTCAATCTGAGGAGATGTCAACAGTTTTACTTCCTACCAAATGCAATGCTGCAATTGCTTAATGCAGAGTTTTGTCACATTACTAGTTTCTCAGACAGAGCGTTGCAAGTTTCTAACCTCTCATTCAAAAGATTTGATGAAAATACCGTGACAATTTTATTGCTATAGCCGTAAACATCAGATGCTGTGCAAGTTTTAGTCCAAACAGCCTAAAATCCCCTTAACTTCAATAAAACTACCATGAATCATTTGTATCTTTTCATTTCAGAATGTGTTCACACATGTAGGGAATTAACTATTTTCAGATAAAATTACTTATTGCCACCAAATGACTATTATTTTGACTTGCACTTAGAGTTGCTAATAATGCAAGATGGGGAGGGAGAGGAACACTTGTTTGTACCAGCTGTTGTCTCACTCTTATCCAAAAAACATGAAGAAGTTGCTGGCAGTCATCACAAAAAGATTTTAGTTCTTCCTCTTCAAGCACAAGTGTAACAGCTGTTGCCTCTGGCAAGTGTACTGTTTGCCGTGTTGATGCTGACCCCATACAGAATTTTATAACAGACAAAAGGAAAATAACTCTCCAAAATGGTAGAAGTTGTACAACGAATCAAATTTGTTTTCTATGGTTGGCACCCAAATAAGAAAAAAGAATAATCTGAACATATGAAGACATAATAGCCCTGAAACTAGACTTGACCCTTTCACTAACATAGGAAGAAGGGCAACAGCAGCAGAAATTATAACCCTCTGTCACCCGGTGGGGCACTGCCTCAGATTTCCTTCAAGTCCTTTGCTGCTGTATCAGCAATGGCACTACTTCTCTCTCTGGAGAGCAAATCACTTTCTTGATATAAATTTTATTTGTTCCACATTGAGCCATGAGAAAGTGCCTGCCTTGTGACAATTAAAAAGCATAGTTGGGCTCCCCTGCGTGTGGCTGCTCTCCCTCTCTGCTCTCTGCTGCTAGCACACACATGCAAGCTAGGTCTGGTTCAGTAACACCACATCTCCTTACCTGAGCTGACAAAGTAGATGGAAACACTGTTTTGGTGATGCACTCAGCCTTTTCTTATGATTGCTCAGTGTCATGACCATAAGAACAGTTTTCCCAGGGGAAACTCTGGCAAGGAAGCCTGGTACTACAGCAGCTAGCAACCCATATAGCACTAAGGTTCAGCAGGCAAGCTAAACCTTTGCTGAGTGAACTCAATTCCTATTACTATGTATCATAGATTGAAAAAAAAAATCACCTTCTCAGTACAGGCAATCCCTGAGTTCTAATTTCTCTCAGTTGGTTGTGGGGTTTTAATACTGTATGTAACCTCCACAGTTTGGTTCCTTGTTTCTCTCCTTTTCATTCTGAGGACCTCACCTTTGTCCCTCTGCCTGTCTCACTGGTACATCGCACTGTGTTCTGGTACTGTCCAAAAAAGCTTCAGGATAAGGTGAAATAACTTGGATCAGCTCATGCAAAATAGTCTTAAAAGAGATTGACTAGTATTGAGGACTTTGAATCCCCTTCTTAAAATCCAGTAGGTTAACTGCAACAGAACTATCATGTACATAATTCTAGGTGCATGCTCAGGGATTCAGTGTATTAATCTCCAGGGTTATGTTTCTTCAGTTACAGCAGTACATTTTTTCTTGGCAGATCTAATGGGCAACATGGTCAAAAGCAAATGCTAGACCTAACCCCCTTCACGGGGAGCTGCTTTTGATTAATAAAGTGAAATGTGCAGAGCAGCTAAAAATCTATCACATATGCCAGGAGCTAAAATAATTTGTGATACTTTGGAACAAACTGCACTCATTCAGAAGGGCAGTGGGCTGGGGAGGAGGATCCCCACTCCCACAGTTTAATTCCAGCTGAAGTGAGAGGCGCTCAGCTAGCATGCATACTGTAGCAGCATAATTTGTCATTTCATCAGAAGTCATGATCTGGATGTGGAAACGACTAGGTAAAATCCAGTGATTTGTTCTCACGCAAGGAGGGATTAGGACCCTGAATTAGCTTCTTACAGCTTGAAAAATCTGTGTATCTTTATTCTCCAAAGCCAGGGACAAGTCACAGCAACTATTTTTGGGTAAAATGATCTGAAGCAATCAAGGGTGAATGTGGACTAGAAGTCAGTGGTGCCATTTGGCACTTCAGTATGCTGCTATAAAGCTTTGCAAAATTCAAGGAAGGTGATGTTCATCATCCAGCATGAGCAGCTGCTCCTGGAGCTGTTCCTTGGCTGAAGTGCTGCTCAGCCAGAGGCCAGCAATTCCTCCAAAGTCTATTTAACTTTGCATTATAAGTTTTTGAGTATATTTCTTAAGAGGTGGCAGCCACTGGTATAAATAAATACACAGCTCCACCTGCTACCCAGTTTGGAGCAGGTCCACTCGGATGGCAGGAACTGGGATAGCTAGCCAACATTTCTGGCTCAACATTTGATATGTTGCATGCATTTTGGCAAGGCATTTCTTACTGCAGTGGTTTCCCTTCCAGTTTGTCAAGGTGCAAGCACTTTGCGTGACAGCATGAATGTAATCCTGTCATCATATATAGAAGTGTAATGAAATGGGACTCTGACCTCAGCCAGTGCACCTAGATCAAACTTGTTGAACTTAGATTGGTTTTTTTTTGTTAGGTACATATTAAAAAAAAAAAAAAAAGGTTCATAAGCCTTTTTGCCAGCAGCAGCAGAGCCAGGGACCATCGTGAGACTGCAAAGAAATCTGAAATCTCTAAGACTGCAGACAAGTCACATAACAAAACCAGTGCTGGTGTCACTGGTGTCAGTGAGATTCCCCAACCAGAGTCCTCCCACTGAGATGCTGCAATAAAAACTGAGAGTAAGTGAAATCACACAACTTGCTCACAACCAGTGTTGGATCACACAGCTGGTGATGTCTCTGATGGGCCCCATGGACTGGCTTCTTTCCTCCAGAGATCCTTGGTAGCTTTTAAATGTCTGGTCCTTTTCTAAATTCTATGGAATTCTGGATGAAAATAATCCTTCACAGGAAGAAGCCAGACACAATGTAGTTGTGGAACCAGTGTGCCAGCCTTGGTGCTGCAGCATGCAGTGGTGGCACCCAGGAGGAGCAGCTGGCTCTGTGGGAGGCACTGGTGGCAGGGAGGTAGCACCTTGCTCTGTGTCCTTATTAAGCTATTGAAAGAATTCCTAGAATTCCTACACTGTTTGAGGCTCAGCATCAAGAAAATACAATAATCAGCATTTTTTCAGGGAACCCCATGATGAACTGGCTGATGTTGAAAGCTTCACAATGTACAGCAGAAATACTTGCTAGAGGAAGGGAAAAATTAGTAAATATACTTCCCCCACTTAAATATTTTCTCAAAATCAGCAAGCAACACAAGCTGGCAGACATACTCATCTTAAATATTTGTTATAGGAATCACCATTCCTTTATTTCCTGAAAGCTGCACTGTCTTGTTTAATTAATATGGTAGAGGTTGCTCATGTAGTTTCTAGTGGAGATGAGGGGACAGTCCTGGTGATCCTTGCCTCAGGTGATGTGTTTCAACAGAGCTGGTGCTACATACAAGCTGGGTCTCTCTGGCAGGAAAAAGACACCTCCCTAGAAAGCACCTTGGAGCCCCAGGCAAAGAGGCAAAGTCTGTTGCAGGTCAGGTAGTACCAGTGCTGGGAGCTGCCTCAGGTGTGCCAGGGACATGATCCCAACACAAGCCAACCCAGGCATGCAGGCAGGGTCAGTCAGGCAGGAGGATGAAGCATAGGGGCTACTCTCCCCAGGCTCCCTGGGAGCCTGGCTAGGCATTGCCCCATGCCTGAGCCTGCCATGGAGAACCTCAAGCTGGTGCCACTCAGTTAATTTCCATGTGCCACTTCCAGAAAAATACTTTCTAGCTTTGAAATGGTGAAGTAGGAAAAGCTAAAAAGACTATTTATTCACAGTGATTCTTTGTTCCAGCAGTTAATGAGCAGATTCAGCAGACTGAGTGATGTATCTTTTAAATTGCTCACACTGGTGGTCACAGTGGCTTTTTCAAGGGCACTGGCTTTGTGTTAGGTGTCTCTGCGTCATGTAGATGTAGATGTCATCTACATCTCTATGCAGAGGATGTATCACCTTAGTTTTTAAGTACTGTGGGTCAAACCCAAAAAGGCTCTGATCACTTTCTACAAGGCACCTCATTGACAAATGAGATGTCTTAGCACCTCTCAGAAGGTGATCAGCATCTGGCAGAATAAAAGGCTGCAGGGATGAGCTATCCAGACAGCCTACACAAAAAACTACACATTGAAGTTGCTGTGCTGGCAAATGTATGAGTCACTCACACTCAGCAATGCTTCTCGCACAGCTGGGCACACTGACATTAAACTTTACCTGCACAAGGAAATTACTCTTTCTCTCAAATATTTTCAAGAGTCGGTCTGTTGCAGGCGGTTCGAGGAAACACGGATATTCTGAGCTCGTCTGCACAAGGTCATGAACAACTTCTATAATTTGCTTTCTATGCTTATAAGGGAATGGCTGGGTACCATGTGCTTTCCAAAAATCTGTTCTTGATAGTAATTTCAACATATAAGACCACTTTCCTCTTGAAAAAAAAGCCAATCTGATTTTTTCTTTTTTTCCAGATTGCATTTTCCAGCATCTGGGGTTTTGCTACATAAGTTTGAATTTGATTGCCTCCAAGTTTTCTAGATAACACTTTTTGGTACTTTGCCCTAAGGTCACACATGGAGACTGTAATCACCCAAGAAAATGCATAATACCAGCAATCTCAAATCTCCCTTTCCAGCTCAGTTTGGATTCAATTAGGGCACTCCAAATTTGAACATGATATAAACCACCTTAGACATGCAGTATTTGCACAGTGATAATGAACTGTAGTCAGCAGAGTGATTTTGGTGCCAATGAAAATGAAGTGTTTTTATTTTAGACCTCAGAAAGCATCTGCGGGCTAGTTTGCAGCACCTCAGCATAGCAACCCACTTCTCAGTTCAGTGCACTGTCTGTTGCTATTGCACTGCATTAACTGAGTTCAAAAATCCCTCTGCACCAGAAAACACGTGGCAATTGTGTTTTCAAGTTCGATTTTAAGACTTTATTCTTTAGGATTAATTTCTTATTTTCTAAATGTGCAAGCTCATTATTCCTTTGTTTCAATATGAAGGCTGATAGGCATTTGTCAGAGGTGTAAGGGAGGCCAGAAATGCAATCTCAGGTCTGAACAAATTCTCCTTTTTATTTAATGGGAACAGCTTGATTTTGGACTACTAACCACTGGGATTTATCAGCAAAAACCACAGGCATAAAAACCATCATGCTTGAACAGTACAATTAATTCAGCCACATTGCACAAGTGCTACGCAGTAAATTCTATTCCTTTCCTGTGTAAAGGGGCATTGGTTGTTTACACCATCAAGCGTAAACCCCAGTATTCTCAAGATGTACAATGCAGGACAAGTGCTATTACCAGAATGTGAAGGCCCTGCTTTGTTGAAAGGAATATCAGTTATCAAAAAGGTTGGGCAAGTAAAATACTACTGGTGAACTCAGGAAATCCTTCTGTGGTCAGCTAACAAAACAACGGTGAAGAAAGAAACTTCCTGCTCTGAATTGACTGGTGTAAGGCATGTCCACATCAGCTGTACTTACCCTTGGTTTGTTTTGATATGTGGGCTATTTTAGACACATTGAAGCCACCACCTACCTTTACCTGTACAAACCTAAAAATAAACATAAAAGGAAGGGTAAATAAATGCAGGCCATGGACTTCCCTATAAAGAAGCGCATTATATAATTAGAGACTCCTGCATCTGGGGAGTTATTTTGCCTTTCATTTCATGATCAGTATGGATAATTGGAAGGTTTTAGAGCAGTCTAACAAGCACAACACACGGGAGAAGCTAATTTTAAGGGAATTTAATTGGCTATGCACTAAGCAAAGTGTACCAGCAGCCTCTTCCTAACTCTGGATGAACAGAGTGATTCCTCCCACCACAGGTGGCTATGTAAAAGTGAATCAACCTTTCCTTGTCGTTTCTCTAGGTTCCCTCTAATGTTAGAAGGGGAATCACACACCGCAAAGGGGCTGACCTACCCAGTTGTCTCTCTTGCAACAGGGCAAACGAGAACTCCTAAAGTGCGTACACTTTCCTTCAGCTACAAAGGGAGTCAAGAGGTCTTCTTTCATTTATTGGCAGTGGTGCCAGAGGTGGGACAGGGTGGGATCCAGTGCACTGCAGGGCTGTGAGGGAAATCTGACTTATGAATCAGTCAGCACAGCTGAAGAAGAAGTCTATTGGACACACTTAAACTAGATACTCATGTTTCATACCGCTGAAGTTAGATGAGATAACTCCTGTCATAACAACCAATTTGTTTCTAGAAGCAATTGCCTCCCTTGAAGGTACATCTGCACTCCTGCTCAGCCTTGCTATTTGACAGAACCATATTAATTTTGGGTTAATATGAAAGTTTTTGCACTGTGAAGAAATGCATCGACTTGAGGAAAGAAAACCTGCTTATGTGGGCAATGTAAAATATTTGAAATCCCTCATTTCCTCCCTTCTAAGTGACTGTTTTTTGCAGATTTTAATAAATTACATGGTATCCATAAATTACAAAATTAAAAGCCTGTATGGCATTAGTCAAGTTACAAATATTACCCAGAGGTTCCCACTTCCCTGAAGCCAGACCCAGTGTTTGTCTTCTCTCTGCTGCTCAGTTAGGAACGCATGTAAGTGTTTGATCAAGGATAGGTCTTCTCAGTGTCACAGCTCACACCAAACCTGTTAGCCACAGTACTTCCCCCATTGCTACACACAGCAGAGGGGTGACAGAGGATCAGACCCAGAAAGCACCTTCCTGTGCCAACTTGATTTTAAGGGAAGAAAAGTCATGTTTTCAACCTGCCAGAGGAAGATGTCTAGGCTTCAGGTTACCACAATGGAAAAAAACCACAAAAACAACAACAACAAAAGCAAAGAAGAAAAAACAGAACGGAAAAAAAAATTAAAAAAAAAATCCCAACTTAGTAATATATAAGCTGTAATGCATAAAATGCAGCTGGGAGTAGCTCTGACAATCAAGCTGTAACATTTTCTACAGATGAAATAAATAAGAGATCATACAGTGTGCTACTCAAAAATGCAGTTTTCAAGGTCTCCTAAAGTCCCTCTTTTTCTGTTTAAACTGAAATGTGGACACCTCTGTCCCTCTTTTTTCTTATGGCTGCATGACTCTTCAGCAACTGCAGTTTCAACCACCATTTAATTTTCTCTTTCTCTGGGGAATTCTGGAGTGCCTCTCTTTATATTAAATTATTGCCGCTCAAGTGGAGAATAGAAGAGATCCCGTTATATTATTTTTGGTTCATTAAGTTTCTAAATACTTCGGTTTTGATATTGAAAAGCACTAATTAATGTTTTTAATGTATAGTATTATCAATGCCCTACAATTTTAAAAGGAAAATTTTAAGGGAAAAAAAATCAATTAATCAATTTTAAAGGAAAAATAAAAAATATTTATTCCCAATGAAATATATAGTAGAATTAAAGGCTGAGAATACTTACAAACTACTTAAGAGTAAAAAATGTATAAAATTAATTGCTAGTGTCTCATAACCAGACATTCTAAATCCATAAAATTAAATTAAGATGAGAGTTTTAAAACCCACAAAATTCTCAGATGAAACAATTCACAATGAAACCTCTCAAAGATCGCAAACTCCTGTCTATAGTGTCTGAGGCTTTTTTTTTTTAATATTTTGCTTTCAAGACACCACATACATTTTTCAAATAGATTCCTCCCATGTAATTACTGAAAGGTAGTATTTAATTCTTGTTTTTAAAATTGTGCCCTTGTAATTACATATTTGGATAAGTATAATCACATCACTGAGCATCCTGTCTCTGTAAACAATTCCTATGCTTGAAAATGATCATTACACTAGTGCAGCATTTTCTTTGCTTCACCTTTACATCCCTGATACATGATGACAGTATAAACTTCATTTTAACACAGGGGTTTCTTCATCTGATGATTTGCTTGCTTTTGGTACAGCTTACCAAAAATGTCAGACCATGAGTACCAACTAAGAAGTGCTTGTAGAGGGTACTACTATATGTTCTTCACAATGATCTGAAAAAAACATTAGCAAACACGCAACACTTTCCATTTTAAATTTCTGAGTCAGAATCAGAGATACTCTAATACAACACAGAGGCAAAAGTGGATGCAGACTGAGTACAAAGGAGCACCAGCTGCACTGCAGTGCCAGGGCAGCACAAAGCAGCAGACCATGTTAGTGAGTCTCACCTCTAATTAGATATCGACTTACTGACTTGGAAGAAAGGTTGTGCTGCCCAGGACGCCACTGGGGAACCTGAACCCCACTCTCAGCTCTCTATAATTCAAGAATTGCTTCTGGGTTCTCATCCCACCTTTCCCAGAGGAGAGGGTCTGCCTCAGTGGGGAAGGCAGCGGTGCTGGAGACCTTCCTTGCACCCCAGTCCTACAGGGAGGGGTATTGCCAAGGCCAGCTACCTCCCATGGGGTGCATCAGCATCCAGTGCCCAGGCATCCTCAGCTGCACAGCAGCAGGCAGTGACCAGCTAACTTGGTACCAGAATCTCAGGGGCCCCATTTCAGAGCTGCTGTGCTGCTGCAGCTGTGACTCCAGCCTTAACAATTAGATTTGGCAATCATTAACTCAGCTAAGTAAGAGCATTAGCTTCCTAATACACCTTGTCTCTCAGGTTTTCAACAATCTTAACTGCATGAAACCTGGTGACATTTGTACACCAAGCAGCCTGATTTTTCCAGCTTAGCTGAACATTTTCAATTTGCATACACTTTGCGTACAATTTCAGCTGCAGCATCTTCGCTCTTCACTTCATCTTCCTTCCTGCTTCCTTCTCTATTTGCACAGGAAGTCATCGCTTTCTTCCAGTGTTTAGACTTTGTACTCACATCCACTTCCACTTAATCTATCTCTAAGGCTTTGCTGGTGCCACAGGAACAGAGCTCTCTTCTTTGGTTTTGTCCTCCTGTTCCTTTTCTTGGTCTTGGTTCCACTTTCTCTCATCTTCTTAATTGCCGCACTCTCATTTCACTTCTTTCATTGCTCACCTTTCTCTGGCTCTTTATCATTTCAATAAATGCATCTGTTAACATCTGTATTGTTTACAAACCACCAAGGGCTCCATCACACCCTTCCTCAGCTGGACAGGGAAGAAAAACCATAGTGAAAACCTCACGGGTCAAGATAAGGACAAGGAGAGATCACTCACTGATTCCTGTCATGGGCAAAACAGACTTGACTTGGGGAAAAGGAATTTAATTTATTTAAAATTACATCAGAGTATGATAATGAGAAATAAAAGCAAAATCTTAAAACACCTTACCCCCATCCCTCTCTTTGTCCTGGGTTCAGCTTCACTCCTGATCTTCTCTACCTCCTCCCCTCCCTGTAGCACAGAGGGATGGGGAAGGGGGTTGCAGCCGGTTCATCACACGTGGTCTCTGCTGTTCCTTTTTCCTCAAGGACAGTACTCCTCACACTGTTCCCCTGCTCCAGCCTGGAGCCCCTCCCACAGGAGACAGTCCTCCATGAACAGTGTGAATCCTTTCCAGGGGCTGCAGTTCTTCACAAACTGCTCCAGCATAGGTCCCTTTCCATGGGGTGCAGTCCTTCAGGAACAGGTTTCTCCAACATGGGTCCCCCATGGGGTGACAAGTCCTGCCAGCAAAACTGCTCTAGCATGGGCTCCTCTCTCCATGGATCCACAGGTCCTGACAGTAGCCTGCTCCAGTGTGGGCTTCCACAGGGTCATAACCTTCTTTCGAGCATCCTTATGCACCCCCATGGAGCTCCATGGGAAGCAGGACGATAGCCTGCCATCATGGTCTTCACCACAGGATGCAGGGGAGTACAGCTAATTCTATAGGAGGTATCTAAAGCCAGCCAGATGAATGGCACCCAGGAAAAAACCTGTTTCCTTTCCCACCTAAAAAGGAAGTCCATCTGAGTGGCTCTGATGCTCATGACTGGTATCATAGGCACTTAAAATTGGGCAAGATGAGTTGCAGACCTTCTTTTGAAAGACATCCTTGCCCACCTCCCCGATGCCTGCTCATATATGTCTTGCTTGTCAGTTCAAGCTCAAGCTTGGCTAAACCAGCCCACTTCATCCTGCTGCTCCTCAGCTGCTCTTTTGGCCAATGATCACATATGCCTACAATTTGGGGGATATCTTTGGTTCAGATTTCTTCCTGTGCACTTATTCAGGTCAAGCCTGAGCCTTGTAGGGATTGTTCTCTAAATACTTCCTGACACGAAGCTTTTCTGTCTCCATCCATGGAGCTAAGGCTGCCATCCACACTGAATTGCCACTTTGAATTGTGCTTACTGCCAAAGCACTTGTCCTGCCCTTAATAAATGCAGCCCTGTCCTGCACATAATCACTTTAAATGTCTTGGCAAAGGATACATGTCTAGCTGGTCCTCCTGTGCTGCCGTGCCTGTATTCGCATTCCTCCCTTAGCTCCCTGTCACATCACATGAGAGATGCTTGTCCTCACTTTCAAGACCCTCCGTAGCCCAACCCAGATCTGTCTGCCCCATGCACAGCCCCTCATGCGTAACAGAGTCAGCTCTGACATCACCCATCAGCTGGTGACCAGGGTTCGGTCTCTTTCCATGCAGGTAATGCTGCCTCACTGACACCTCGTGATTGTGTGCACAACTGCCCCCTTAGGGCAGGAGCAACTGCCTGGTGTAGTGGGTTCCTCATCCATGCTCTTGTATGCTCCAAATTAGTGGATCTAAAACGGCAACAGCAGCCACCAAGTCACAACAAACATTTGTGTAATAATACAAAAAAAAAGTCAGACAACATTAAGAGGCACGGTTGTAATTTGGAGATAATGAACGCTGGGAGAAACTGAATGCTTTTGTCGCTTCTTTGATGGTGACGCCGCTTCTTGGAAGCCTTGCAGATTTCACAGAATCATAGAATGGTTTGGGTTGGAAGGGACCTTAAAGATCACTTAGTTCCAACCCCCCTGCCACAGGCATGGATACCTTCCACTAGATCAATTTGTTTATTAATACCTGAAAATGTTTACATTTTTTTTAATGTCAAAGAATGTTTCGAACACTTTATAATATACAAACTGAAAGGAATAGCATTAGACTTGCATTTTTGACTTAATACTTACTTTTTCTTCTTTCAGTGACTAATAGTATAACCTTAATTTTATGTGAACTGTGTTGGGTTTTTATATATACTTTGTTATTAAAAGAGGAAAACTGTAGTTAATAGCCTACCCCTTTTAAATCCCTTTAAATAGGTGACCTAATTGCAGCTTTTCAGTACCTCAATGGAGCCTACACGAAAGACAGAGAAGGGCTTTTTGCATGTAGTGACAGGACAAAGGGGAATGGATCCAAACTAATAGATTTAGCTTAGATACTAGGAGGAAGTTCTCTGCTGTTGTAGGTGGTGAGGCACTGGCACAGGTTGCCCCGAGAAGTTGTGGATGCCTCGTCCCTGGAAGTTTTTAAGGTCAGGTCGGAAGGGGCATTGAACAGCCAGGTCTTGTGGAAGCTGTCCCTGTCCCCTGACAGCAGGGGGAGTGGAACTGGACGATCTTTAAGGTTCCTTCCAACCCAAACCATCCTGTGATCCTATGAAATCCACATAGACCGGGGGAGATGGGGGAGGAGAGGGGGTGGGTAACGGGGAGAATAGAGTAAGCAGCTCCTGCAACGAGAGGGACACAGATAGGCAAGGGTTGCCATGTGCCGGCCACGGCAGCTTCCCCGTTGGCGGGGCGGGGGAGCAGACCCTTCCCCACGAGGTGAGGGGCCGTGGGCTGGGAATAGGCTCCGCAGGGCGCGTGGTTCTGCCGGCCCAGGAACTACAGATCCCGGCGTGCCCCGCGGGAAGCGAGCCCAGGCGGAGGCGGGGACGAGAGCGGAAGCGGCTGGCGCTCGGCACGCCGGGACTCGTAGTCCGAAGGCGGCAGCCACCGCGGCCCGAGGCCGTGCCCCGCGTATTTGAAAATTCCCGCGGAGGCTCGCGGCGGCTCTCGCGAGATCTCCTTCCTCTTCCCCCCCCTGCTCCCCGTCCCGTCCCGCCCCCCGCGCGGCGGGTGAGCGAGCGAGGTGGGTGCGGGGGCGCGCGGGCCGGGCCGGGCCGGGCCGTTGTGGGCGCTGCGGGAGCGGGAGATGCGGCCGCCACCGCCGGCACGTACCGGGACAGCGGGGTGGGATGGGCTGCGCCGCGCTGGGATGGGCTGCGCTGCGCTAGGGAAGCGGCGCGGGCAGGAGGAGGCGGTGGCGGCGGCGACCCCCGCCCCCCCGCCCGCTCGCTTTCGTTCGTCCCTTTCTTCCCTCTCGCCCGTCCCAGCCGGTACCGGGCGCTCCCGAGCGGCCCAGGCCGGCACCGCCGCTGGCGCAGCGCGGGCCCGCGGGGGCCTCGGGCCCGCCCGTCCCTTATGTAAGTGACCCCCGGGCTGCGGCGCCCTGCCCGCCGCACATGTGCCGGCTCCCGGCGGCGGGGCAGGCCCGGGCGGCGCGGCCTGGGCAGCGCACATGGGAGGGAGGCTCCGCGGCCGGGAGCTCTGCCGGGCTGGGGGGCGTGGGGGATGCGGCGGCTGCCGGCGGGAGCTTTGCCTCTTGCCCGGTCAGCTGCGCACGCCCGCTGCTCTCGCTCCTTCGGTCACGTTCTTGGAGGGGTTTTCTTTTCTTTTAATTCCACCTTCCCTCCCCCCACCCGCCCCCCCCGACGTGTATTCCATGAGGAGGCGGGAAATGCTCTCTGTGCGCGGAGCGGCGACTGCGGGACGAGGGATGAGTGTAATGGGGAGGGCACAGCTTCACGGGAATCCAGTGCGATTTGTGGGGGTCTCTTTGCATGAAGCAAAGCATCGTACAGCAAAGTTGCTGGCTTAAACGAAAGTGCTCAGCGTCTTCCGTACTAAAGCGTGACTCCAGGTCTGGAGCTTCTGCCGGTAGAAAGGTCGGGGTCAGTCTTTTAGGTTTAACAATTGCTTCTTGATCACGTCAGGGGAAATCAGGAGAGTTTTGGGGACTTGATTGTGTCGGGAATGCTGCACTCGGTGTGGGGTGTAGGGCCAAGCGTGGCCGTTCAGGTGCTTTTGCGGGGCCGGTCGGTGTGGGTGACGGTGTCAGCCTTGGCTGGCAGCTGTCCCAGCGTTTGGGCACAGCTCTGGATCCTGTGCTGCGGAGGACAGCTCCTCATTCATGTGCTGTCTCAACTCTCCTTCCTGGTCGATATGTCTGGGTTGGCTTTTTCAAGTCAGCGCAATTAGCACGATCAGCCTTCTGTTAATTCAGTGTCTTCTGGCTAGTAAGGTGTTGGATATAGTTTTAGAGAAAGAGTGGTGACAGGCCTTTGGTGGTGTGACTTTGTTTTACTTGTGTGAATGAGAGAATGGAATCCTCAAATTGGTAAGAGAGAGTCACCAAACACCAGGGCCTGTTGAATGGGATACAAATGTTTGTGCAGTTGAGCTTGTCAGATTGCTGGTTGTAAAATCCTATTTGGAAATTAGATATTCCAAATCTATCTGGATACGCTGCTGGGCAGCCTGCTCTAGGTGACCCTGCTTGAGCAGGGAGATTGGAACAGATGACCTCCCGTGATTCTGGCAGGTCTTTCTCTTTGTTGTGATTCTGGAATTTGTGCTGAAAGCATGAGTGGTGTGATGGAATATCGGTGCGGTATGCTGGAAATGTCTTCTGTAATACAGTAGGAAAACAAAGGAGCAGATAGAGAGATGAGAGATGGCAGCAAGGCCTCTCTTTTGGTGTTAGTGAGGTCAACATGTCCTGTGAAATCATGTCTTCAGCTGTGACTGACCATATTTTTAGCTTTTTCTTTAGTAAGCCCATAACATTGTTGGCCTGTGAAACTGATTTTCATGTACTACCATCAGTCAAAAGTGACATTTTAGAACTCTGATTTGGCCGTATATGATTGTGCTTGAACATGCAATTTCTCTTTTTCTCTCTTTTTTTTTTTTTTTTCCCCTGGAGCTTTTTAATCCAAAAATCTATCACAGCCTTTCTTTGGAAATAGTTCATGATGTTTGAAAGTACCTAGGGTGAAGAAGAATGGTCATTTTGGCAACTTGCACACACACCGCTTTGCTGTAGGATACCGCTGGGAGGTTGGATTCTGGTTTGTTCCTGAAGAATGGGAGTAAGCCTGTGGCATTTCATCCTAATCTAATTTCTAACAGAAATAGGAATGTGATTGTAGTAATTTTTTTCAAAGAGAGCAGAAATGCAGTTGCTGTTAGATATATCTCTTAAAGAAGAGGCTTCTAGCTCTAACTATTTTCTCTCTGTTTTGATTTCCCAGTAATCTGTGATTTAACTAAGCAGAATGATGCAAGTAAAACATCCTAATAGACATATCGCTATATATTGTTCATAATTTATTATTACGTTTCTCATCCTTGTTCCATATGGCCAAGCCAGGTTTCTGGAATAAAGGAATTGTTTAAAACGCTCATTGGCTTACTGGAGGAAACCTGCACTGGCCTGAACTTGAGAGCAAACATTCATTTGTTACATGAATGGTCCAGGTGTTGGAGTGTTGCTTATTTGACAGTTCTCACTGGTGTGCTTGGACTGATAAGCATGTTTGATTTGGACTGTGGACAGGACTACACTGTGTCAAAGTATGAGCTATCCATCAGAGAGGAATTCTCTCTGAGTTAGTGGGAAGTTTGAGGTGGTGAGCGGTTTGCTTTAAACTCGTCTCCATAATAGAATATCTTTAAATTCGATTACCAGTTTGGCCAAACAAGGTACTACGCTCTTGGCAAGTAGCAGTGGCCCAGGAAGGGTCTCTCAGGGTGACTCATGGGGAGCACGCAGCTGAGAAGTTCCCTTGCATGCTACTGCCTGCCCTACTGGAAGATATTTGTCCACTCTTTTCTTAAAATTATCTTGCTATTACTGTGATATATTGTATTAATAATCATAACATTCTTACCACACAGGCATCTCTATGCTTATTTATGCAAAAATTTTTTTTAATTCATTACAATAATTTTGAAATTTTGGCCTCTTTTCTAAAACTCCTTAATATTTGTTTTCAGAGTCAGTGTTCTCCATTAAAGCAGGATTGACCAATTGAATTTTAAAATAGGCAACTCAGGGCAGGTTCAGGGTGATTGTTCAGTGCTTTCATTAATTATTTGGACAACGGGGCAGAGTGTACACTTCATAAGTTGGTTGATGATACAAAACTGGAAAGAGTGGTCATACACCAGTGGGTCTTGCTGGCACCCAGAGGGACTCTGTCAGGCTGGAGAAATAGACTGACAGGAACCTCCTGCAGTTCAACAAGGGGAAGTGCAAAGTCCTGCACCGGGGGAGGAACAACCCCAGGCACCAATATGTGCTGGGGGCTGCCCAACTGGAAAGAGCTTGGCAGAAAAGGCCGTGGAAGTCCTGGTGGCCCCCCAGTGATGGTGAGCCAGCACTTTGCTGTCCCTGCAGCAAAGAGGGCTGATGGTCTCCTGAGCTGTGTGAGGAGGAGCACTGCCAGGAGGTGGAGGGAGGTGATCGTTGCTCTAGTCCAGCACTGGTGAGGCTACAGCTGGAATGCTGTGTCCAGGTGTGGGCTCCACAGTGTAATAGAGAGATGAAGGTAGTGGAAAGAGTGCAGCAAAGGGCCACAGAGGTGGTTAGAGGGGATTGGAGCACCTCTTCTCTGAGGAGAGGCTGGAACCACTCAGCCTGGAGAAGAGAAGGCTCAGGGGGGATCTCATCAATTCATTTCAATACCTGAAGGGAGGGTGTAAAGCAGATGGAACCAGGAACATTCCAGTGGTGCCCAGTGACAGCCTCAAAGGCAATGGGCACACACAGAAACATTTTGGAGATGCTATTCACCTACTAGATGCACCTCCCTTAGTCTTTGGTGTTAGGGGTCACTCCTAAAACATATCCATTAAGTCCTTACAGTTAAAGTCAGTCAGAATGCTGGTGAAATTGTGGGTCTCTACTCTCTGGAGGCGCTGGATGCAGTGCAGAAGTTGTCACTTGGAACTGATGGCAAGTACCCAAAAGGAAATCCAGCAAAACTACTGCAAATAAGTTGTCCCATTTGGAACTTGCTCTGTGCTAGTAGTGAATGCTGGCAGAGCGGTCAGGCCTGGCTGCAGCAGCGTCCTGCAATAGTGGCTTTGCCATCAGCAACATCATTCTTAAAATGTTGACTTGTGCTTAGAGCAGGACCTGAGTTACCCTTCCTGGGCTTCCCGTGCTCGTTGTTGTCTCGCCGGCAGCAGATACAGGAGCACAACCCAGGCACAGTGACCTGTGTGTAATATCTCGAGATGGTATGAAGAAAGCAGTGCTGTTTGAACAAGATAATTGAATCTGTCTTGTCTTCCAGAGGCCTTTACCATAACCCAGACAACTTTCAAAACACAATTACTTAAAGTAGTGTGTATGAAATGTTTCATGTTTAGCCACCTGTTTAATCCTGTAAGTCAGTTCAGCTCTTCAGGTTTTCCACAAAAAAAATCTGTCTTGACGTACTGAAACGAACTCTTGTGGGGCACCTGCAGAGATGTGAAGCTATAAGAGACCTAGAAATTTTTGTCAAGTACTGCAGAGATGTGGTAAAGAAAGGCAATTGGAAGGAAGGGACAGGAATAAGGAAAATGGGGACTTCAGTACAGAAAAACCCCAGTGTTTTGAAATGCTATGTTATGTTTACCTCCTGAGTGTATGGAAAAGTACTCTCTAATTCATGAGCTATGGAAGTCAGTATTGCTTGGAAATATCAGCAGTACATTTTCTGGAAGAATTTGATGAGAATGAAGAACTTTGCATTCCTAGATGTCCAAAATAAACACGCAGCAAGTGAACAAGGACATAAATGATGTGTGATTTCTACTAAAAGACAATTGACAAAAAGTATTAAAGTACTAAATCAAGGGAGAGGACAAATGGAAAGTTATACCTCTTGCTGAGACATTTTTTAATACATAATTTTTCTGAAATCACATCTTGCTAACCTGTGTGAGTAGACTTGAACTTGATGTGTTGTTTTCTTCCCTGTTTTTTATACTGTCCATACCTCTGTGCCACTTTTTGTTGCTGATCTCATCAGCATCAGAAAAAACAAGTTTTCTCCTGTTGCTCTGCTGTGAGAAGAAAAATTGCCATAAATTCCCTTTTTTTTTTTTTTTTTAACAAAAGAGCTACAGGTGAGGTATAGGAGATTTTTCACTACATACTGATGAAACTTGGTCATTCTCAAAAATATTTATAGCTGACATGAAACTCATTTTACCTTTTATTTTTTCTTTATTTTCAGTGAAGAATGCGAGACCTAACAGCTCAGGTAACGAGCAGTCTGCTGCAGTTCCCAGAGGTGACTGTTGAGGCACTTGGGGAAGATGAGATCACCCTAGACTCTGTGCTGTGTGGGAAGTTTTCTGGAGGTGAGCATTTTCCTTTGAATTTGGTCTTGGTTTAAAGTTGCTACTGCCTTAAGCCCAGGGTCATAGCACCAGGTTGGTTCTGTTAAAATGCATCAAGTTCT
>NW_020955841.1:167024-168481 GCF_003031625.1 Empidonax traillii
TCCCAGAGGTGACTGTTGAGGCACTTGGGGAAGATGAGATCACCCTAGACTCTGTGCTGTGTGGGAAGTTTTCTGGAGGTGAGCATTTTCCTTTGAATTTGGTCTTGGTTTAAAGTTGCTACTGCCTTAAGCCCAGGGTCATAGCACCAGGTTGGTTCTGTTAAAATGCATCAAGTTCTGATAGAAAAACCAGGATATTTTAACAATTAGAAATGCTAATATTAAACCATTAATAGGGTTAAACATTGAAATTACAAAAGCCTGCACCAATCTTGTGCTATTAAAATAATTTATACCCTGACCTTACTGAGTCAATGAATTCTCCTCAGTTTTGAATGGAATAGAAGGCAGTTTTGAAAAAAGCAGTAGTGTTGTTTTGAGCTGTGTTTCTTTGTACCAGCTCAAGCTCTGTCTGTCATAACATCCCATGCAGAAATAGTCTTCTACAATGTTACAGAGGCAGAACATGCTGCTTTTTGTTCTCTAGTCTGAGTAAAAAGACAGAAGGGAGAGGACAGCTCTGTTAAGCACTGCCCACATATTTCCAAAGTATTTAATAGGATGCAGATGAGGACCCAGTGAGAGTTGCTGAAAGCAGCTAAGCAGATTAGATGGTTGACTTTCTAGGCAACCTGAAAGTCGAGCTGGATGTGTCTCTGGGTGTCTGATCTTCTGTTAAGACCAGGAAGAATCTTACCTACCTGACTGTATGTGCAGTACTGGAGCTAATCCTTCCTTTGAGCTTGAAGTTCTTCAGGAAAGCAACAGATGTTGAGTTCTTTCTGTGATCAGCACTTGCAGAAGTTTAGATTTGTGCATGCAGTGCCCATTTGAAGATAATTTGCTATTGATGTCCCAGTCCCTTCCCAGAGTAGTGATGTGTGAAGTAAAATAATAAATTGGGAATGAATTGTTTTAGATGGGTGATATTGAAGTATGCTTTACAACTTGTGTTCCTGTATGTGTTTGGTGGTGGTTTGTAGCAAACCCAAGCCAAATAAAGACTGGAGGTCAATCTGTTGTAATCTTTATCCCAGTCAGTCAGTGTTGTTGAACACAGGAATGACAAGTGCAAATGCAAAACACAGAGGTTATTAATTGTAAGAGGTAGTGGCTGAGGATTGCAATGGGTGATTTTAACTGATTGTCCAGGAGTAGGTAAGTCGGTGTTGCTGTCTTTGGTGCATTTGTTGAAGGAGAGGTGCAGCGACAGTGACTTTTCCGTTGTTTCCACCTTCTGCCTGGGATTTGTTTGGTCAGCTTTCTTGTGTCTTACAGGGAGAAGTGGCCTGGCGTGGCTGGCGTGTGGTCCTCAGCTGGAGGTGGTGAACTCTGTGACAGGAGAGCGGCTCTCTGCGTATCGTTTCAGCGGAGTCAATGAGCAGCCTCCCACCGTTCGTGTGGTGAAGGAGTTTTCGTGGCAGAAGAGAACTGGACTCCTGGTTGGGTTGGAAGAA
>NW_020955841.1:168852-192611 GCF_003031625.1 Empidonax traillii
GGAGAAGTGGCCTGGCGTGGCTGGCGTGTGGTCCTCAGCTGGAGGTGGTGAACTCTGTGACAGGAGAGCGGCTCTCTGCGTATCGTTTCAGCGGAGTCAATGAGCAGCCTCCCACCGTTCGTGTGGTGAAGGAGTTTTCGTGGCAGAAGAGAACTGGACTCCTGGTTGGGTTGGAAGAAGCCGAGGGAAGTGTTCTCTGTCTGTACGACCTTGGGATCTCCAGAGTGGTTAAAGCAGTTGTTCTTCCAGGCAGGGTATGTACTTTTTGGGGAAAAGAAGGTTTTGTGTTGTTAGCTTCTACACAGTCCTATTTCGGGAAAAGCCCTGGAGCATCTCTTTGTGGGACTTACGTTTTCCATATTGTCACTTCAGAGTACCCAGTCAATAGAAGCATATACATTGAAGTAAAATCTTGAGCTTAGCAGTACCATTGTCTTTTGAGTTGACTCCTAATAAAACATATTGTAGAGCACGTAGTGACTTAATTCTCCACTTCTACAAAAAGGCATTAAAACCTTTTTTTTTTTTGTCAGAGCAAAAAAGAAGAAAACTCCACTGTTTAAAGTGTCTGTGATATATCGTTTTTAAATGGCTAATTTGTGTCAGAAATAACGTCTTTAAAGAATCGCAGACTTATATTGTTGTGCTCTAAATGACTTCGACACATTCCCATGAATCTTGGACGAGGAAGTGGGTGACTAGGGAACAGGACAGATTTTTATGTTGACTTAGGGTTGCAAAAAAGAGCTTTTAGTCTGTCCTGTTGTTGGTAGATTACTTTCAATCTGCAGTTCTTAAATCTGCTTATTGAATCTAGTGTTTGTGTAGATGGGGTACACTGGTGTAGTGTTACTAATTTTTTCTGCCTTCTTAAACCTGTAAACTCAAATTATGTAATGACCCCAAGTTGCATTATCCTAGTGGAAACACGTATCGGAGTAAGTTATCAGAACATCATTATGTTTTTGTCATCTCAGAATCTGCAACAAATAAATATTTACTGCTCAGCTTTCCGTAACATTGTTTGGTTTGACTTGCTAGGATACAGGTGGAAGTGTCATTACCAGTAGTAAGCGTTTGTGTTCGGTAAGTTCTAAAGATAAGGGTTGGGTCAGCGCTCCACTGTGTTGGTTTGCTCTCGGCTCGGTACAGGTTAGAGTTTGAGATGCGGAGGCAGGCTGTGTGCTGGCATGAGCATGTAATTGATAAGTAAATTGTGGGGTGATAAGTGACGTTGGTATGCTAGGTTCTGTGTCTTCTGTCCAAGTAAACTGGAAATAGGAATAGGAAAGGTTAAGAAGTAAGGGTTATGTTGCATATCAAGTCTGTGTCTATGAAGAGTTTTAATATATCAAAAATTATGAAGTCCTGTGGGGAGTGTTGGCTTTGTGTGATGAAGGGTATGAATTTTGGAATAAAGCCAAAGCTGACCTGAAAGTTTTGCTCGTATGCGCTGAAAGCTCTTGATTACAAGTGTGGTCTGTTGCTTTCATTTTGCTTTCTGCCTCTCTGATAGTGAGTTAGTTAAGTCATCATAGAGGGGGCACAGGTATTGCTAGTTGGAATGTTAACTTTCAGGCTGTGAGTGGGAGTAAGGGTAAGCAAAAACAAGTAGGTAATACTTGTATTTGGCTGCTGTCTCTGTTTTGAATTCTTTCTGCAACTCATATTCTCATGTAATGTATAATTTGGGGGGTTGATCTGTCTGAATGTTTCTTTGATTTTCAGATTGATTTTTTTTTTTTTTTTTTTAAGTAAAATTCAGGTGTTTTATTAACGTAGCTTTCGGAAGTTTTGTCATCACTGTTTTAAGGCTTTAATGAGCACATGTTTTTGGGACTATTTTCTGTGTGGGTGTAAGCTCTGTGGACAAGTAAATTGTACTGGTTAACATACCTTGGGGTACCTGGTCCAAGGTATCAAGTCATTTTTTATTAATGCAGGTTGTGTATAGTGGCTGCATGACTGCCTTGTGGTGTAACAGGGGATGTTTAGTCATTCAGAGTAAAGAAATCAATTAAAAAAACAAACTCAGGACCTTAAAATGACTTTTAGCATATTTCTGTGTGTGTACAAGCATCTCTCATTGCCCTCTGGATATACATGTGAAATGCAGAAGAAAACTGAAAATTTTGATGAGTATGATTTGAACTGGATTCTTGTAACAGCAAACCTGAGTTAAAAACACAAACTACATTAAATTGGTTTATAGCAATTATCTGTTTCAGAACTGTTGAATGATATTTTCCCAAATTTTCCTGGTTTGTATGAGACAGAAGGGCAGCATTCAAAATCAGTGAGCTGAGAAAAGTTTTCTTTGTTCATTCTCAGAATGAGCTGGCAGTACTCTAGGAGAATAGGAAAAAGCAATGGACAGTGTAGTGGAAAAATGTTGTTTCAGGAGCTTGTACATGGAAAATGAAAGTAACCAGGAAACATTTTTGGAAGACTCCATGCAAAAGTGGAAAAGATTAATTTGGAGCCAGTTGTACAACACAAAAAAAAATCTTAAAAGAAAAAAGAAGTTAGAAGCAGCAATCCTTGAACTTTGGCTAATTCTGCAGCAAGATGTATGTCGCAGTTCCTGTTTTCCTCATCACAGTCATCAAGACTTGGAGCAGCAAGAATTCAAACAATTAAAATGCTTTTGCTAATCCTGTGAGCATCGGAGAGGGTTGGAAATTTCATTTGAATATTAGGAATTCTGAAAGAAAACAGAGTTGCCTAAATGGGTATAGGTACCTGTCAGACTGGAGTGCTTGTCCGAAGATGAAAGGTGAATTCTGTAGGCAGTGCACTCATAACACGTGCTTGATATAGGAGAGAAGATAATTTTAGGTGCCTTACGGGTATGGATATTTTTCCCCACTTCTGGGGGTAAAAGAGTTGGCATAAAAAGATGGGCTGCCTTGTGATGTTCACTTCTTTTCCAGTAAACGTTGTTGATGTAAAGCTGCTTGTTTTCCTGGTGTGGTGTTTTGTAAGAGACTGAACTACAGCCCATGTTCTTCTGTTGTTCAGCTTCAGTGCAGGAGCCTTCGTGTGCTCGTGTCTCTGCTAGAACAGCCAGTGTTGTCCTGGGGTGTCCTGTGGGTGCTGAAAGATCTGTCTTTACCTTTTCCTGAAAGAGTGTGCAGACTGCTTGGCATATCAGGGAGCAGAGAGCACTTTGCTTCAGGCTTATTTAGATTGACTTTTACAGATATCATGGACATCTGCAACAGTTGCTGGTGTATGTTTAAAATTTGTCTGTTGGGTGTTTTCAGTCTAAGTGAATGCTAACCAGCATTTCCCTTCAACCCTTTCTAAGAATATTTGATTGCCCTGGGAATGGTGTGTCCACTGTGCCCTTTGGCCAATGCCTTGTCTGACTTGCAGCCCTGATTTATCCCACTACCTGTTTGGCCTGGAGTGTATCACAGTGCTGACGGGCTGCGAGCAGTGGGAGAGCTGGATTTGGTTGTGTCTTTCTTACTTAAATCCTTTAGATATGATAAATCTGCTTGCATGTAACGGATTTTATGTGGTTTTTTTTAGACTTACTTATTTCTAAGTAGGAAATGGAAATTGGTAAGCTGTAAAGACAGAATGCACCATTTGAAGGGAGAAGGTTTTCTTTTTATTAGTTTCCTTTTTGCTTGATACTACTGGAAGGAATGCTTTGTTTTAAGTCTTGTGATCCTGTATTTACTTTCTTGTTTCTGATGTGCTAACTGCTGGCTTCACTTCTGAGTGATTACTATTTATCTTGTCAAGCAGCTTCAATATTAACTTGTAGTTTTCCTGTAGGTAACTACTATAGAACCCATAAGCAATGATGGAGGAGCCAGTGTGAGCACTCGACACCTACATCAGAGTCTGCGATGGCTTTTTGGAGTGGCAGCAGTGGCTACAGATGTTGGTCATGTACTTCTGGTTGACCTTTGTTTGGATGATTTATCTTGCAGTCAGAATGAAGTAGAAGCATCAGGTAAGCCTGCAGTTTTTAAATTTGAATTTAGAAGTAAGAAAATTTGTGTCTTGTAAAAAACCAGCATGCAACCCGCTCTGAAGATACCAGAGTGCAGGTTCACTGATGATGTTTCTGACACTTCTGCCTATGGATTGCAGATGGCAGTTTGACATCCTATGGTCCTGACCTGATCAGAAATGGGAGTGGCATAATACTCGTCCTGGTGTTGTAAATGCCTCTTCCCACCCAGATCCCTTTGTCACTGTGGTACTTACCACTGTGATACTTGGGATTTAGGGATTTTACTATCTGAGTCAGTGCAGCTGCCTGACAGGGAGTTGTGTCAGAGGTACCATATTTCTTGGGAGTGTTCTCCCTTTTCCATTAATAGACTTGGGACAAACTTCAGGCTTGCATTTTAAGATAAATCAAACTTATGAAAAATCCTATGTTTGGATGAATGAACTCTGTAAGTTGTGTATTCAGATTGCATAGACTGTTTTGGCTATTTCAGGAGCAGCTTCAGGTGTTGATGTCCCTTTAGGTAGATTCATCTGAGGCCCAAACTCCTGATTTATGGAGTCCAAGTAGAATTTGTCTACAGAGGTTACACTTGTACCTGGTTTTGAAATAGGAGTGAGAGTACCTGTCCAATTGAAGAGTTCTTCTGTTCTTTGAATCGATACAGAAACAGCAAAAAAGGTTTTGCAGAAATGGGTATTTTGCCTGGGATGGTAGAATTAGTTTATCCGTGTTGTCACATGAGTCTAAAATGCAACTGAAATGGCATAACACACTCATTTATTGCCTGCTTTTATGTGTGCAGATCTAGAAGTTGTCACTAGAATTCCTGCTGAAGTTCCACAAAGAAGAGAAGCTGTGACCAGAGCAGGGAGGCATCTCTGTTTTCAATTGCGAAGTCCTTCAGGAACAGCAGTGTCAACCCTGAGCTACATAAGCAGAAGCAATCAGCTCGTTGTGGGTTTTTCCGATGGCTACCTGTCATTATGGAATATGAAAACCTTGAAGAGGGAGTAAGTAGTCCTTTCCACTTGGCCACAGTTGGGGGTGCAGTGGGTCTCAATGTTTTGCTTCAGGAAGTCATGCAGTAGGGATGTGATAGAGCTGATTTTTTTAAAGTCAGTTCTATCCAGTAGTATTTAGTAAAACTAGGTAGTGTGTGTTGGGATGAAACAGGTTTTAGAAAGTGTTTTTCAGAACCGGTTACTGCAGTTAGGACATACACCGAAAGGCTTCAGTATGTGAATAATGTGATTTTGGTGATAATATTCTTTAAAGTGCCCATGATGAAGCTAGTGAAATGTGATGATGCAGTAGCTGATCTGTGCCTGAAAACATGTTCTTTCCTACATTTCAGCCTTGATGGAAATAGGTGGTTGACTCATTCCAAGGCAAGGATGCATGTGAATGAAAATTTGTTTGGAAGACTTGGAGATCAGAATAAGGGAGATTTAAATTTATAAGCAGTTGAAAAATTAAGAGATTATTTTAAATCTTCCGGTTGAAATATTGGACCCAATTCAGATAGGGCTTTACTACAGTGACTCACCAGAAACTACTGAAAGCATAAATGGACAGTGGAGGCATAATTAGGTGGCGAGAAGGAATTGTGAAGGTACACCTAAGGTTTGGAAGTCGGGAAGAAAAATGTTTAAGAAGTAGTCGCTTGTCACTTGTCAATTGTTCAAGATGGTTATATGACCTTTCCTACTTTGAGGGTAAACATGTGAGGTACTTTTTTCTCAGAAGATGCTTCTGCCCTTCTACAAACAGGGCCAACAAGTTCACCTTTTTTCTTTATCTTTTTTTTCTTTTCTTTTTCTTTTAATACTCTAGGCACTATTCTCAGCTTGAAGGAGGAAGGATTCCTATCTATGCCGTTACTTTTCAAGAGCCTGAGAATGATCCTCGCAATTGTTGCTACTTGTGGGCTGTTCAGTCTACACAGCAAAGGTGAATAAAAAGTTGCCATAAACTACTTTTTTTTTTTTTTAAGTATTTACTTAAATACAGTTGATATCTCTGTATATGTTTGGTTTATTTAGCTGTGCAGGAGATTCAGGTATGAAAGATGTTAAACTTACAGTGCAGTTTTTTCAGGATTTTACACTCCTTAAGAGGGTTCCACTCACTTCTACCTTGTGAAAGAAGGCAAAGCAACAGTGACTGTATATTTGTGCTTTCAGTCTTCAATGATTTCCCTTGTTTCTTGATGATTGCTCCAGGATTTGTTTGATATTCCCACCATGATATTAAATTCCATGTAAAATGGTTTAGGCTGCAGATGCAGAACAGTAAACATCATCAGCAAGCTACTTAATCTGCCCAGCTGTTCAGAGAGTGGCAGTCTTCTTAAATTTGACTTCAGAGCAGTTTTGATGGAGAACACTTTACTGTTAAGAGTTATTTCCAGCAATTTTTTTGGTCCATACAGCATGTTAAAGCTTTCCAATAGTATAGTTAGCATTCGCCCCTGAAGCTCTTAGTGTCAAAATTTCCTTAGTTTTTTAGTAGTTAAATGTACCCAATTATCAAGTTTTGGAAAATCGTGTTTTTGTTTTCAGCAAGAGCATGCTAATTGAGTACGTTTCAGCCTAGATCTAAAAAATTATAATGAGGACTGTAAAGCGGCTTTGTAATCAAATTTCTTTATTTATACCTTTTCCAGTGAAGGTGATGTTGTGAGTTTACATCTGTTGCAGTTAGCATTTGGTGATAGGAAACGTCTGGCATCTGGACAAGTCATGTATGAGGTAAGACATGCCTGTATGTGAAAGATGAAAATAGTAATTTTCCCTGAGCATCAGTTAAGTTGGTCAGGCTAATTAATGTTGTTTACCATGAAAGATCAGAGAGGACTAAAGAAAAGAAAGTCTTTTGTTGCATCTTCTTGGACAGGGCCTTAGCCATACTTTTCAAAACAGTTCCTAGAGTTGTGGAATCACAGAATTGTTTTGGTTGGAAGACTCAAAGTTCATCTAATTCCAACCCTCCGCCGTGGGTATGAATGCCACTGACTAGATCAGGTCCCTCATGGCCCCATCCATTCTGACCTTGAACACTTCCAGGGATTTGAAATCCACAACATTTCTGGGTAGCCTGTTCCTGGTCCTCACCACCCTCCCAGTAGAAAATTTCTTTCTAACATCTAATTTAAATCTCCTCTTTTAGTTGAAAACTTCTTCCCCCTTGTCCTATCACTGTCTACCCTTGTAAAATGTCAGTCTCTCTGTTTCTCATAAGCTTCCTTAAAGTGCAGAACAGCTGCACTGAGGTCTCCCAGGATGATGTTGGACTTCTGGGCTGCGAGCGCACATTGCTGGCTCATGTCCAGCTTCTTGTCCACCAAAACCCCAAGGTCTTCCTTGTCAGGGCTGCTCTCAATGAGTTCTTCTGGGAGGCTTTGTGTGTCTGGGATTGCCCCAACCGAGGTGCAACACCTTGCTCTTGTTCTTGCTGCCTTATGTTACATTTGCATGGACCCATTCTTAAGCTTGTCCAGGTCTCTCTGGATAGCATCCTGCTCTTCTCAGCTGTTGTGTCAACTGCACTGCTCAGGTTTGTGTCATTTGCAAACTTCCTTAGAGTGCACTTGATCTCGTTGTTTTTGTCATTGGTGAAGATATTGAAGAGCACCAGTCCCAGAGCCCCGAGGGACATCACTCAGCGTTGACCTACACTTGGAGATAGAGCCATTGACCACAACTCTGGCTGTGTCTATCCAACCACTTCCTTATCCACTGAATAGTCCACCTTCAAATCCACGTCTCTTCAATTTAGAGATGATGTCTTGATCGTGTCAAAGGCCTTACAGAAGTCTTAAGTAGATGATATCGGTGTCTTCCGTTGTTGACTGTTGCAGTCACTTTCCAGGGTCACCTATGAAATCTGCTCTTTAAACCAGCAAAAGACGTAAATGCAATGAACAGTGGTATGATTTGGTCACAAGAGTCTCTGTAAATTTTTAGAACTGGTTCCAGAGATGATGTGCTTAAATATAGATGAGGTATCATTAGGTCTCATATACATAACAGATCTGAGAGGCACCTGTATAATGCATAATTCTGTTCAGTAGTGTGCTTGAAACTCTTCCAAGATCTTTTTGATAGGAAAGTAATCTTAATTCAGAGCAAGTCTTTCCTCCTATTTGGTACTTCATCTTGCATATTCTAATTGAGTATGGAATGAAATTGAGGTGATTATTGGATTGTGGTACTCTTGATTTTGTAGAGACAGAACATTTTGAATTTTTTTGAATGAGTTTAAATTTTGTCCCTTTCTCCTTATGTATAGGAAAGTTCCTTCCTTATTTGTAAGTGTTGCTTTTGAACAGATAAAGGTTAGGTGTTTGGAGAAGGTGATGTTTCTTTAAAATTCTTCATCTATCATGGTGACAAAGTAGAAATGTCTTCAAGTGGTTCAGCGTGTTCTAAATATGGATGTAATCTCTGTGCAGTTTTTAAATGACAGAAATATGCAGTGCTCTAGATGAACAGAACACCCTGGTTTGTTTTTTATTGTGTTTTTTTTTTAATTTTAAAATGGCTTTCATTGCAGTTCACTGCTGCTTCTCTTCTAGTGCTCTAAGCACTTTGGCATGTTGATAGGAGAAAGTTTCTTTAATCTCTCTCAAGACTCACGTCTAATTTCTGCTTTGGTTTAACCTCTTTCAAAAGTTATTTTCAGCTACAGTCTTAGCAGTGACAAAGACAATAACTTTTACTGTGTGCTGCATTGTAAAGAAAAGAAATTGTCTCTTTTTCTCATGGCTACTTTTTTCTGTCTGAACACTTTAATGTTAAAATGTGGGACCTTTAACTGTTTGGCAGGGTTTTGTCTTGGTTGTCTTATTTCTCTGAACAAGATGTGAAAGATGTCAGTTTTTACCTTTGATGGTTGAAAGGTTCATCAACCTTTAAAAATGGATCTACTAGAAAGTCCAGTTGACACTCTTTAAAAAAAAAAACAAAACCAAAACGATTAAAAATTGTGTGAACTGAAAAACTTGTGTAGTTAATGTAAGACTTTGAATCCTACAGACTATGCAGCCAGTGCTTTGACAGGCTTATAAGTAGTGTCAGGCACCATTCCCTGAATTTGTGATCTTTTACTCCCCTGCTGTTTCTGCTCCCCTGTGGTGAGTGTGTTGGAAGATTGCAACAGGAACCATTCTTAGGAGGCTGTTGAAGAGAGAACTGAACATCTGGAGCCTCTGAGGAGAAAAGACAGGTTCCTCAGCTGGCTTCCAGATGTGCCACTTATACTTGTAGCTTCATGCTGAGACCTGATAAAAACTACTGACAATATACCCCCCTCAAACAACTACTAACCCCTCCCCCAAAAGACACATCAGGACAGGATCTGTGCTCTCCAGTGGATACTTTAGTCTCAGAACACTTCCTTGTGGTCACGGATTGGTCAGTATGACATGACTGACTGCCTACATGATGGAATCGAGTTTCTTGTCTGCCTTCAGTGGTATAAAATTTAAGAGTTGTTCCCATTTACCAGGACAGGCTTGAGTAAACAAGGAGAAATCAGTCTGCTGTTGCTCCTTGTTCACTTAATAGAGGTCACAGGAGCTTGAAACACTTGTCTGCTACATCAGTGCTTTACTGATTCCAGGAATCAGACTTGAGGCTATGAAACCATGCAGCTTTGACTTTGATTAGGGTAAAAAGTCACAGGTGGAACTTCTGGAATACATGACACTGTGTTTTTATAAACATGTGTCAAACTTGTGTGTCTGTTGCCTTCAAGACTCGTTTAAGTCTGCTCAAGTAATTAAACTGAAAGATATGTTTAAATTAGGCTTTCAAAGACCTTTTTATACTGTCTTAGTAGCTGCTCGTGCACCAACTCATGGTTGTGGATCACGTCTTTACCTTTGTCCTACCCAGTGCTTGTGTACAGTCTCTCCGTTCATCTCAGAGTCTGACCAGTGCATCTAATTTGAAAACTCTCTTATTTCACTGGTCGAGAATGTCATTACTGAACCTATTCCATGCAATGGAGTTTCTTAACTTAGATTTGCTTTCCCCAGTGTGGAAAATTTTTAAAAATGTGATTTTCTTAAAAACTTGTTTGACACTCTTTTCTCCTTCCCCTCTACACCAACTTTGTGTGGGATTGGCTCTTCATATATGCATGAAAGCTGAAATTTCTAGCCATTAAAATGAATGCCTGAACAAGTTTATGAAATAATAGTGCTTGTGGAACTGTCTTTTGGAATAGTAGACTTCTTGTTCAGGACAACATCTTTTATTAAAATTGATTTTAGCGATTAGTCATTCTATAATAAAGATGAGATTCATTGCATAGACTTCACGTTACTTTTTCAAAGAGGTGGGTTTCATTTTTCTTATCTACTGTGCATATGTCTGTTATTTCCAAAATTCCTGGATAAAAAGAAACGGACTGTGCATACTTCAGAGCAAAGTTTGGCTAAGGAAATGGTAATTTAAATAAAATGTGCAAACAACTGAACTTACCTGTTACAGTTTGACACTTAATTCTCTTGCATGTCAAATGTATTTTTTATTTCCATCAGAAGCAAGCTCATGGAAAATAGTGTATAATATGCATTTTGTATTAACTATCTAGTCTTTCCTAGTAGATCTAATGATTTTTTTTTTTTTTTCCCTGCCAGGGTTTGGAGTACTGTGATGAAAGGTACAGTTTAGATCTCACTGGTGGGATCTTTCCCTTAAGAGGGCAGACCAGCAATACTAAATTACTCAGCTGTCAGACCATAGAAAAATTTCGCAACCATGTTGACAGAGAGGACAGCGTTAATGAAGGTTTGTTCTGATGTCCATGTTTGGTTATTCTAAACTGCGTGGTTTGGAAATCTAAGCAATGAGTGCTGTTCTGTACCCACAGTCTTCAATATCTGTCTAGCTGAGCTCGTTGGGCGTATTTAAAAAAAAGAGTTGTTTGCTGAAGTATGTAGGACTTTTTTATTTCTCTAAATATCATTCTTTAAGGGAAAAAAAAAGGTTTTACTTTATGTTTGCTGGCATGCTAGAAGTATGTATGGTGGGGTCATCTGTATAATGCTGGTCAGTCAGTTTGTTCTGCCAGTTGTTGTCTTTGAACAGTAAGATTGTTCTTTCTGTTGCTTAGGAATGTTACCTGTATTTTTTTTTTCCTGATCAAACCTGTGGCTGCATCCAGTTGGCAGCTGATCACTAGTGGTGTTCTGGAGGGCTTATAGTATTGGAACCAGTTCTGTTTAATATCTTTATTGATCATCCAGATAAAAAACTCTAATTAGCTAATAATTGTATATTTGGTTTGGCTTAGAACTGATACTACTTGGATGAGAAAAAGAGATGGTATGACTGAAACCTGTCGCTGAGATGTTTGATATTCTGTAAATCATTTTTCTCATTCTCAGTGAAATATTGTGTTTCTTAAATGAAATGACAGAATTAAACTAAAATAGAATGTAGTGTTTTAAAAACAGCAAGTATTTTGTATTTTCTACAATAAGGAACAATGTCTTGTCTTTGACAGTAATCTCTCCTGACACCAGTGTATCAATCTTCAGTTGGCAAGTGAATACATATGGTCAGGGAAAACCATCTACTTATTTGGGTGTATTTGACATCAATCGCTGGTATCATGCTCAAATGCCAGACTCACTGAGGTAGGTTTCTATTCAGTGGTTTTCAATATCCCCACAAGTAAGTAATTTGAAAGTTGGTGTTTAGCTTATGCACTTGTTTTCTTTCAGACCAGAAGAATTCCTTCATGATTGCCCCTACTTTGCATTGTGGTCACTGGATACTGTAATCAGCATGACTTCTCCGAACCTCATTTTGGATATTCTGGTACATGAGCGGAGTTTAAGTCGGGGAGTTCCTCCTTCTTATCCACCACCTGAGCAGTTTTTTAATCCAAGCACCTATAACTTTGGTAGGTATTTCACTGCTTTGAATAGTGACAAATTTCAGTTGAGGTCAAATGCCACTTAGTGGTTATCTTTCTTGTTCATTGTTTGTCATGCCAAAAGCAAAACAAACAAAAAACCCCAAGCCCTCACAAACCTGATTACCTCACACTGACAAGGTCTTCAATATTGTGAAACATATCTGACAGTCTGCTGAGTTTTGGTGCTTCTGTAATGTAGCCTGTGAAGGGCTGATGGTTACAAAATGAAATGACTGAGCTGAGACACAAAGCACAGCACCTGGGTAACTCTACAGATAAAGTTTCTACAGACAAAAATAATTTTTTAAAGGAAGTTTATAAGTGATGAGAGTATTGAAGGTTATCAAGCATTCCTTGTTTCTGCAGATGTTACGTGCTTGCTGAACTCAGGAGTTGTTCACCTGACTTGCACCGGCTTTCAGAAAGAGGTGACTTTTTTACCTGTATCTTTATTGAGAATTTCAGAAGATGTGCCTTCTCCAGGTTTTCTCCTGCACTGCTTTGAGGGCCAGAGACCATTTTATGCTCATCCTGTCTGTCTACATGCCTAACTGTAATCATATCCTGCCAGTTTTATGCAAATAGTACTGTTTCAGGGAAGCACAGGCAGGGATGGAATGCCTGGAAAGGAATGTAATGTTGCTGTTGGAGCAAGAACAAAAGTGTTGTGGAAGTTGGGGAAAACAGTTACTTCTTGATTACCCATCAGTCAAACTATCTGCACAGTCTGGAGTTAGGTTTTGATCCTTGATTACCTTGAGGAAGGAGGACAGAATGGAGAAAAGGAAAAATTATTTAACTGTTGAAGAAGAAATTAAAGTTTTTTCTTTCCGCCTTGGCCAAATTATAACTTCTGAACCACTGCACAGCTTGTGATAAATCCTTTTGAATTAAGTTTCAGCTCACTAAATATTTCCTTCTAAATCAGCTTCTGCACAAACAAGCAGAGAAAGGGTCTTTCAGAGAGCGATTTGACACTGTATTAGTTTTAGCTTCTGTAGAATGTAATTTGTGTCAGTGTTCAGGGAATAGCAAGGCATGTGTATTGACAGAGAAGCTAGAATATCCTTCCTTCAGCATTTCAAGGGCTGGTATTCTACGTTCTTCTACATTTTTTTTATAATCTGGAACTATTAGTTCCTTTAGGTATTCTAATTATTCCAATAGGTAATCTATTCTATGTTTTTTTATAATCTGGAACTGTTAGTTTGGCTGCTGTCTTTGAGACTCTGCATAGCAATGCTTACTCAAATTGCTAACCTAGAGCCTGCAGCTTTCTGACAATTTAAGTGAAAGCTAATATTATTTCTGTTAGTGATTATCCAGAACCTTAGTGATTGAATGCTGTCTTAACCTGTGTTTTTTATTGATGTTTCAGACCTTGAAGTTTTTGAAGAAATCTGGTCCTTTAATAAGTGAAGCCATTCATGACAGCTACACCAGGTGTCTTGTAGCTGGCTTGTTGTCTCCAAGGCTGGTTGATGTCCAGCCATCCAGTTTGAGTCAGGTCAGTGTACGTTGGGGAATCCAAAGGAAAATACATCCATCTTTTCTGACAGGACTGTAGAGGCTACATGATCATCTGATTTTTATTTGTTTTGCAAGTTGCATTTAAAGGTAGGTCTTGACTTTAGTTAGCAAAAGTAGAAGTTTTATTAGATCCAAACTACTGAGTTGAACTGGAAACAGCCCGAGAAGGTCTGTCTTTAGAGACCCATCTGCTAGTTCCACACTCCAGCTGTGCATGAGGAAGCGTGCAGGCAGTACTGGTCATGTGCCTTGGAAAGCGTCTTTCCCTTGGAACAGCCTTTGTTCCTGTCAGTGTCTCAGAGCACTGGGTTCAGTGCAGTAGCTGACAATGGGGTGCCTCCCTCAGGCTGTGCTATTGCGGACATCAGCTTGTTGCACTAGGCATGATCATTTGCTTCCCAGAAAGTGGGCAGTGCTATCCAGTTACTATTGTCAGCTCTGACAATTTCATCACCGCTTCCCCTCATTTTCCCTTCATCAGTAGACTTTTCTGTACTGATCTTTGTCTCTGTAGCCTTGGCCTTGAGCTATGGTAGACCAATTTCCTCCTCTTGTTGCTGCAACACCTGCATCGCTTTTATCTCACTACACCGATACCTTCTGTCTGCTTTATGTCCCATCGTTGTGACTTCACACCCCTCCCTCATCTATCATGGCTTTTCCATTTGCAGTGCAACATCTTCTCTCATCTGAAGAGTTCCATGAGAGAAGGAGCCTTTGTGATGAATAGCCTGTCTTTCCTGAGATCGAGTCAAAGCTAAATGGTTGGCTACTCATCATACTCACAGCAGTGAGCAGTAGGAAGGAGAGAGCAGTCTTCCCCTGCCCTCATCTTCCTGTGGGATTCGCCACCACTCTGTGGAACTGTGCTACAGCAAATAACACTTCAGCAGAGTGTAATAGCTAAAATAAATTTCTTGGCAAGCTGACCCAGCCCATAAAACACTTATTTTTCAAACCTGATGAAGGCTTTTATGTTCTGTGTTCCAATTAGATGTTCTAGTGTGAACTCTGGTTTGGAAATAACTTAGGAAAGCAAAACATTTTGTGATGACCTTTGCCGAATTGTGACTCTATTGTTCAGAGACTTGTTAGGCATTTGAGTGGGGATTGCTTTTGAATGCTAGGAAGATTAATTTCAGAATTTGGGTCAAGAAGCTTGGTTTGGAGTTTTGTTTGCCACTGTAAGTAGTATTGGTGTGTTTCCTTGTCTGAAACCTGTTTCCAGAAAAAAGTGAAAGTAGCATGTGTTTTCTGAAGTGAAAAAATCTCTTTAAATGTTATGATTTTACCTAGAAGGTGAACATACTTCTGAATTTGTTTTAAAAAATTAGAAGAAAAAAAAAAAAGAAAAATGTAAAAAGTTATGTGGGATCATTTCACCTACAAGAAGTGTCTGAACACCAGCTGAAATAAGCTGCTACCCAATTTCCCATGTGTGTGCATACCAGTGCATTGTCCTTCTCAAGGATTGCTGTGATGTTATACTGCAGTATTTGAACAGCCTGAAATCTCAGCCCCTTAGAATTTAGATGCTTCACTTCTCTTCTAGCACTTTAACAAATCACAACTTAATGTTTTGGGTATCATAGCTGCTTCATGTTGTGATAGTCCTGCAAGCTGCTTTGACCTGAGCTTCAATTTTCCATGCAGACACAGTTGTTTTAGTTCTGTCCCCTTCACATGTTCCTGATGGCAAACGTGAGCACAAAGTGCATGAGGGATATTAGCACAAGATATTACTGAAAATAGTTCCTTGGAACTCAATAAATGGAGACTAAAACACAGAGGCACACAAATGCAGATTGGAATTAGCCTGCAGGAAGATGAAATGTCAGAGGAAAATTTTGCTGTGTTCCTCAGACCAACAAGGAGTCCAGGCAGGGCTTAAGAAAGAGAATGTGGAATTAGTTGCATGTGCACTAGTTGACTTTGTGATGTCTGCATGAGTTTCCAGTTAGAAATAAACACTTCTGTGGATGGTTCAAAAGGTATCAGAAGCATGTGAGGTTCTCATTTTAATTTGTCTGTTCTGTTTAGGAGGAGCAGTTGGAAGCAGTATTGTCAGCTGCTGTCCAGACAGGTTCTTTAGAACTTCTGACTGGATGTATTAAACACTGGACTTCTGAAGGTAATGCCCCTTACATTACTTTTATGCTCTGTATGTTTTAGTTTGACATTGTGTATTTATTTCTTTTTTGCTTTCTCTTTTTAAAGAACAGCCAAGTTCTGCTGTTAATTTACGGTTTGTTCTTGAGTGGACGTGGAACAAAGTAGTCTGCACAAAAGACGAACTGGACCAAATATGTGAGTAGTCATGTTGTCATTTTTGAAACCTAAAATAATCCTTCCTAAAGGATTTTATTTAGTGATCTGCCAGTACATGATACTGCCCACGGTTCTTTAATTGTCCTTTGGAACTCTGCAGTTGTCCTGTGGACTAACGATTTAATATTTCTTCTTGACAAGGTGTTCCGCTGTTTGACGGCTCCTGCAACTTCATTGACCCACAGACCTTACAGTCCCTTCAGCACTGCCAGTTGCTTTTGAGCAGCCTTAGCACAGTCTTAAACTGTTTTCTGACAGAAGCACGAGAGCTTACTGAGAAAGGTTGGTGATAGCCCTGCTAAATCTTTGGTGTGTTTGATGAAGATTTGGAAGGATGCTTGTGTTGTAGGTGTGGAGACACGAGCTTTTGCTGTTTTGGCTGGTTGGGAGAGAGTCAGATTGAGGTGGGATGAGGGGCTTAAATCTGAGAAGTTGGGACTATGACTTAAGATGCTTTGATTTCAGGGGAACGACTGGTTGTGGAGTTGATGTGAGTGGGTAGGGGAGGCTGCATTAATTCAGCAATGACTGTGTAAGCAGCTGGGTGTTGTAATGCTGAAAAGTATTCTTAACTCTTGGCTAGCAATTTATAGTTGTGTGCAAAGTCTAGAAAATATAAATGAAGCCGAAATGAGTAACTTTTAAGTTCTTTGAGCTTCTGTAGCTTCTGTTACTAGAAATTGTTGGCATCTTGAGGGGAAAAGATGACCATTCCTTTGCTACAGTTTGCTATAGTAAAAATTTCTCCTACATGAAAAACAAATGTCTTTCCTGAGTGTATCTAATAGTTCAGACTTTATTTTTTTGATTTTAATCTTTAGTGAATCCAGTTCTCTGTGAGGTTTGTGTTTTGTTCCTGTGTGATGGTGAAGTTTTCCTTCAAATGGGAAAGCAATCCAGAGGGACAAATGCAAATACAGATTTCCAGTGTGTTTCTTTATACTTTTTGTTTGGCCCGATGAAGGGACTTCGGTAAAAATGAAAGGAATTGCAATACAAAAATCATGTCATGCATTTTTTTTTTCAGGTTTTACAGACTTGACAAATAAGCAGCTGGTAACCAGCCTCATTTCTTTGTATGCGCAAGTGGTCATCTGGTTCTGTCGATCCAGTCTCCTTCCTGAGGGTTTAGGTAAACCTGAACTGTAGTAGTGGAATGCTTTTTTTTACAGTAGAAGCATTACCTGCATGTTTTGTTGAACTTTTTGCTTATTGCTCAAGGTGAACATACACCTTGGAAATGCTCTTAATTTAAATAGATTATAAATTTTATTGTCAACCTTAATTGCTTACTACCTTACAAATGCTCACATGGGACGTTCAGAAAACCATTCCCTTTGATAGTAATTTATTTAATAGTGAACTTGAGCTTACACTACATGCTCTGAATGCTGCATCAGCAGTAAACTTGAAATGGATCTTCATACAGGAAGAAGTATTCAGACCTTCTGTCTTAGTTCTCCTTCAGCAAGGGCAGAAGCAGTATTGCATTCTTTGAGAGTTTGAGGTGTTAGAAATGGTACAGCTTTAATCAATTTTATTAATTATTGGCAGGAGGTGGCTAAGTTTCTTTCCACCGACTCGTGTCATTATCATCTTTAAACAATGGAAGCTTTGAGTTTCTCTGGACTGGTTCTGATAAGATTCAATTAGCAAAGCCTGAGGGACTTGAAGACTGGACATATGGGATCTTAAGTTTACAGTCTTTCAAAGACATATTGGAGTAACCAGAAGATACAGTTGAGATTAACAAAGACATTACAGTTTGAGAGTTGGAGACTCTCTGTCTGAGGAAGAATCATAAGAGGAACAAAGAATGCAGACTAAATTAGCATTAAGGGTGAGAGATAAATAATCAGTAAAAGATACAATACTAATTAATGCAGAAAATTGGGTAATTTAGGACCAATGAACGTTAATGTCTTTTTTTCCTAAAAAGTATAAATATGTGAAAAGTCTTGACAGGGATATATGTAGTTGGAACAATTCGCTGCATATCTCTGATCAGAATAAAGTAATGCCTGGCTCACTAACACTGATAAGGTAGTGTTGGTAGGTGTCATTTCTTCTGATGATTTTTAATGACAGAGGCTTCTTGATGCTTGTCTAATCTTCTGTCAGAAGTTTTAGTTGAAATACCTCTTTAACTTGCTTTTACTTTATTGGCTGTAGATGACCATATGCGTTTGTCTAGACCTTTCTACAATTATCCTTTGATTCAGAGCTACTATACTGGTCACCGACAGAAACTCGAGCGTTTATCAAGGTAAGACTTGCAGGAAAGCTCTAGAAAAGCTTCCTCTGTTAGACTGTAGGGGAGTGGTTATTTTTTCACTTAAACCCCTTTGTGCTTCCTTGGGATTACATGTAATACAACAGCAAACAAAACCTATAACCTTGCAACTTGGATTTCTGCTTAAGACTCCTTTACTAATTCCTTGTGATGTAAAGACCATCCAACACAGAAATATCTGCCATGTGCATTTCAAGCCATAATCATGCTTGTGTAGGCGTGTTCCTTTCTTTGACTCATAGGAGGGGGGTTTTTTGTTTTGGCTGGTGGAAATCTGTTACACTGAGAGGCTGGAATTAGTGGTTTGTTCTGTCTAAATCCTTGCTGCTTTTTGTTGTAGAGGCAAATGGGACTCTGACTGCTTGATGATTGATGGAATGGTTTCCCAGTTAGGAGACCAAGTTGAGAAGTTGTGGCAGAGAGATGAAGGAGGAACTGGGAAATACCCACCTGCTAGTTTACATGTGAGTGTTCTGTTCACTGAAAGCACCACCACCAGCAGCAGCAGTCTCCCAAAGCCAATGATTTTGAAAGACAGGAGCAACAGAAAACCTTTTAATCTTTCATTTCAGGCGCTGCTGGATCTCTATTTGCTGGAAAGCGTTGAAGAAAGCGACAAACATGCAATTGTATCCTTTTTTGCCATTGCACCTTCAAAATAGGCACATAAATGTTCTTATGTGTTTGTCATTTCTGTGTTTAGCAACATTTTTAAATGTATGCTTCAAACACCATGTGAGTGAATACATTTAGTATAGAATTAAGTCCTAGACAGAAGCATTGCTTTATTTCTTTCTAGTTTGGATCTTTTCTGATTTCTTGTTTTTTTTCTTTAAATGTTGTATTGCAAAGTCTTTTCTGATATGAGAAAACAGGTTCCCTAAAGTAAGTTCAAGTTAAAAACTTCCCCTAGTTTTTCTCAGAATTTACCAGTTCTTAAATTTTAAGTACCCATACCTGTAGCAAATGACTGTGTGTTAGAATGGTGCACTGAAAGGTGCTGCTTCAGAGCAAAAGGATTCCTAACAGTGGTTGTCCAGTACCTGATTTTGCCAAAATCATCCATTTTCCGTCCCAGGTGACTCTGCTTGTTTTGGTTGTGTTGAACGTTGCCAGCACACAGAATAACAAAGAGGGAGAAGAGATGCCCATTATGCAGAAACCTAATTTTTATGCTGCTGGGCCATGGAGACCTGAGAGGGGAGCCTAGAGAGCTGCCTTATGACCCTAACAACTGATGGCAGAAAGGGAAAATGACACTTGTAAATGAGGGATCCACATACTGTTTTAAATCTATTTTGAATCACTCAGTGAGTGCGAAGTTGTACTGTAAGGGTGCCATAATTTATGCTGGAAATGAAGAAAACAAAACAGCTGTAGAATTTGTTTGCTTTAATAATTAAACATTTGACATTCCAGTGTCCAGTCGGTAGCTCCACTGACTGAAGCAGGGACCCAAGATTATAATAGCAGTATTTAAATATCTAATGGTTACCTTTTTGACTGCCTTACAGAAATCCAAGAGTGTTTCTTGCTGGCTATTAATTCATAATAAGATCTTGTATTTTGGACTTGACTATCTCTACGTAACAGGCTACAGTAGCTTAAAATGGCAAGACTAACATGTTAGTACTTTTTGCTTCCTACGATTATTATATTCTCATTTCATTGTTTTGCTAAATGTAATGTGATACATTTTTTGTCTTACCAAAATTTATTCACCTTAATTAGGTACTCACTCTCAGACAATTTACTTGCTGTTGGATATCATGCATTCCTTTCCAAATAAAACAGAAACTTCCATCGACTCCTTTCCAACTGCCTTTGCTATCCCTTGGGGTCTCGTTAAGCTTATTCAAGGGTTTTGGCTTCTAGATCACAATGATTATGAAGTGAGTATGTAACGGTTTACTTAGATACACATTGCAGTGCAGAGCTGTAATCGATAAAATTATTTTTGAAACATTTGTGCTGAGATATAAGGAGATATTGAAACATTAGAAGCATTTTTGTAACACTTCTCTGGCATGTGGAGCAGTAGTTTATGATTTGAAATTTCATTTTAACTGCTTTGACAGGAAATTAATTAAAACACAGGAGTAGTCGACTTCAATAATGCTTGATATTTGAATTTTCAAAGCTAGCCATCATAGGAGGTTTTCAGCAGACCAGTTGAGCATTTTGTCTAAAATGTTTTGGGTACTTTAAATGTGAAACCAATGATTATAGCAGCAAGATTTGAGATGGAAGATTGCAGAAGTGACTTTTGAACCTCATTCCTGTTGGAGGTTGTCCTTTGCCTGTCACCATGTCAGTAGAATCAGTTTGTTTATAGACTAACTTATTACTTAGTAATGCATTTGTAAAAAAGGAATGGTTGTGCACGAAGATTTGTTAACGTAGAAAAGTCTGAATTACTCCTTTTAAAACCCTCACTTTGTTCCATATTGCTAACTGAACTTTTTTCTCTACAAATACTGAAGAATGTTTATTGACATGTCCTGGATCAAACATTTCATTAGACATCTCAGTCTGTTTAACCCACCACCAGCCTTGCTTAAGATAAGTGTGGACTGTATGTGTTGCATGTGTGTCTGTAAATATTCTAAGAAATGTAATCTCTGACTTGTGCAGAATTCTCTGGCCCTGCTCTTTCATCCAGCTACAATCAAAACTGTGCCGTGGCAGCACACGAGAATTATTCAGTCCCTCATGTGCCAAGGAGAGCACAGGCGAGCCCTCAGGTACATGCAGATGATGAAGCCATCCATGTCAAGCAGTAGTGAAGTGCGGCTTTTCCTCACTGTGTTGTTGTCCAATAGGTAAGGAAATCCATCCCACCGTTTGGGCATTCAGATACTGGAAAAGGGGAGAAGAGAGAATACAAATTGTGTTCCTCTACATTTCCTTTAATCTGTGAATGAGTACAATGACTTTGGGGCATCTTTTTGGTTATACTGTTCCCATTCCTTTCCATCTCCCAAAAATTAACAACAGGTGCATGGTGGAGGCTTGGGGTCTGTTGCAGCAACACACCACTAAGTTAAACATAGAAGAGCTGTTAAAGCACATGTATGAAATCTGTCAGGAGATGGGGCTAATGGAAGATTTACTGAAGCTGCCATTCACAGACACTGAAAAGGTAAGTTTGGAGAAGACAAAAAAAGGTCTTAATCATCTCTTTGGCAAGAGAAGATTCAGGATCGTAATAGGGTTTTGTACTGTGTTATTTCTTACAGGAGTGTCTGGAGAAGTTTTTGCAGACCAACGCTGGTGTTCAGAATCATGAATTCCTTTTAGTCCACCATCTGCAGCGTGCCAACTATATCCCTGCACTGCAGCTGAATCAGACAATGAAGGTTAATCTTCTGGTAAGGGTGGAAGTCCTGTTGAGTGTGCAAGTTTCTCTTGGTGTAACTAACCAGTTTTGATAGTCCTCAGTAAAAGGCCTGCTTTGTTTCTTGTCTCATTCTTTGAAAGACTATAAGTTCCTACACATCAAGTTACAGCTAAACCTAAAAGCTGAACTACTGAAAAACTAAACTGAACCTAAACTACTGCAAAGCTGCTTTGTGAAGGTGTAAATTAAATGTTACAGACTGTGGTTGACTCCATTTAAAGTAGTTTCTTTTCACCTGAGGAATAAATATTTATCTTTTCTTACCAGCTCATCTGTTCCTTCAGTTCCTCAGATCCCTTTATGTATTGTTTAGACTGCAGAAGTTACGTCACTTGTTTCTGTGTATTGTAGTGTATGTTGTATGTTGTGTCTCATTTTTGTAGCTGAGAGCAGTCTGAATGCTCCACAGGTGAAATATGAATGGTGGCTTTTAGTTGTTGGGGTTTGGGGTTTGTTGGTTTTTTTTGGTTGTTTGGTTGGTTGGTTTTTTTAATTAGTCTTCCTTGAACTTTGCTGGAACTATCAGATGAAATTGGTCTGTGCCATTGGATAGAAAACTTGCTGCGATTCTGTGCAGTGGACATATTTTACTGTATCTGTAGAGCAAATTTAGGTCCTAATTAGGAAGAGCAGAGATAGTTCCGTGCAATGAACTTCTTGTAAATAGTTAACTTCTTGCTTTGTGCGTTTTGTTTGTCAGAATGATCGTGATCCTCGCTTGAGAGAGAGAGCAGTTGCCAGAAATTCTCTGTTAGACCAATATGGCAAGATCCTGCCTAGAGTTCAAAGGAAGCTGGCTGTAGAGAGAGCCAAGCCTTACCGTTTGCCTTCATCAGTCTTAAGAGAAGGTAATTTTTAGAGAGGGGCAACACTGTGGTCAACCAGCCGTCACTTTGGTTACACAAGGCTGATGTTTTTTCTCTTGCTTTACAGTGTCAAGGCCAAAGCCATTATCAACAGTGACACGGCAGGCTAATGCAGGAAATGTGCATACACGAGCAACTTTCATCAGTAAAGTATTGTCCAAAATTGGAGAAGTATGGTTAGGAAATGAGCAAAAACCAAACATTTCACAATATGATAGGTAAGCAGCCTTTTTGCAAAGTTCAGTCTTGAGCTACATGTTCGGACAGGGAGGGAGGGGGAGAGAAAGAACAAGAATTCTGTTTGAATTATGTTAGTGTTTTGGTGGAAGGGTGCACGAGAATAAAGCTTTGTTTTGTGTTTTTGCGTATATCACATATTTAAGAATCAATCATAAATAGTAGCTTTTCTGCTGTAATAGTCTTTATGTATACAAATATATGTATTTACATTATGGTAAATGTGTTTACAGTATTTAAGATAGCTGAAACTCAGACTGTTATTATCATCAAGCAGTTGATGTACATACGTTGATAGACTTGTATGAACATGTAGTAATCTTTTACCGTGTCCTGCCCAGTTTTCTGCCTTTTTTACTTAAAAATAAGCAGAATTATGAAGAGCAGAAAAGAGGCTCATAGTTGTCAGGTGATTGTCCTACAACTGATATGATCAACTAAACTGGAATTTTGGTATGTCTGGACTTTGAAGGAATGAAAGTCAGTTCATTTTCCTTTTGCTTCTAGTCCTAGAGCTACAGAACCAGCAGCCATTACACATCCTCTCCCTGGTACAGAGTTGCCCGATGCATTTCTTGGGACACCTGTTACAAAGTTTTCTCAAAAGTGTTCCAGGTATAAAAGATTTAGAGACTGTATGTTTCAAAAAGATGTTTCTTATATATATATATATGTAGATGTGTGTGTGTGTACTTTTTGTGTTTACCAAAGGTTCTATTGCATTTAGCTTTGTATCTCTTAAAGAAAAGGTCAACGTAGGGACACAGTTAAGTGGAAAATATGAATTGGTCCCTGCATTGAAATGTAGATGAGTTTTCTCCTGAATTGAGAATTAGACCACTTGTGCAACTTAAAATCGGGTTACTCTTATGTCAGAGGCAGGGATTTAGGAAATCAGGTATCAAATGTAAAGAAATAATTAAAAAAAACACCCCAAAGTATCTCTCATTTCTTTGTGGGCCTAATGCACCACCCCAGCAGCGAGGCTTCAACTGCCTTTGTTGTTCATCAAATGTTTTTGTTCTGTACCATCTCAGATGAACACAGCATGATTTTTTTCATTTATGTTCATAGTTTACGTCGTGTGTCTTAACAGATTGCTGGATTTGGTGGTTCGTCCTGTTCCTTCCTGTTCTGCGGCACAGGATGAAAGCTGGCAGACACCATGCAGAGCTTCTACTTCTTTTGTGGCATCTA